>NW_028296510.1:97500-289000 GCF_964197995.2 Scardinius erythrophthalmus | reverse complement strand
GTGAAATGGCTGAAAAATCACATAAATTGTCATTCAAAATATGATTTAATGGATTATCACTTTCGACCAATAGGTGGCGCAGTTACAAAACTGATGTGATGTGGTCAGAGTGAAGTGACAATGACACATACAAAGTTTGGTGTCAATATGTCAAGGCATTGCAGAGATAAAGCCTGAATAGTGCTTTTAGCATCATGCCTCAAATTTGCTGCTACGCTATACGAAAACAGTTTCGTGTATCGTCACGAAATCCATAAATTTTAGTCAGCACAGTCTGGAGATGATACGATTCGATTTTGGTGAAAATCAGATAAATGGTCTAGGAGGAGTTCGAAAAAGTAGGTTTTGACTGAAAATCAAGATAGCGGACAGGAAGTTCGGCCAAATAAGGAAAACTTGGTATCTATGTTCTCGGCTTGACCCAAGGAATCTATTAAGACCAGTGGCATTTCAAAAGCCAGATTTATTCAAAAGTTATTAGCCTTTTTGGAAATTTTGTCATAACATTTGATCACTAGGTGGCGCTGTCTCGAAATATTTTGGGTACCTTCAGGGGATGGTGCTGATGGCACATTCTGAGTTTCGTAATATTACACCAATGCATTTGTTTACTATAGCATTTTAATTCACAAAATTGTATTGAAGTCAATGGGAATTTCATGTTTTGTTCTGTTATATCGCCACCAAGAGACTCAGTCCCACCATTTTTTTTATGTGTCCTCAGAGTGAGCCCATGCATATTTGTGTCAATTTTGGTGAAAATATCTCAATTCGCTTCGGAGTTATAGACATTTATATGAAAAAACACGTAAAAAATGACTGACACATGACTTTGATTGGAATTTACTACCCCTAAACATCAATATTTTCACATTTGGGCATTGGCGTATAGCTATCGACCTATGTTTCCAAACTTCTGACGGTGGTTTCGTCTCGATCGGACAAGCGGTTTCAAAGATATAGCCAAATGTTTTTTAAGCGCTAAATCACAACGCTACACAAACCATAAGGCAAAACCTAACATGTTTGGTATCGTTGGACTCGGCAATGATTCAGGAGTCTAAAGAGATGAGTCTCGTGAAAATAAGTTGACCACACCCAAAGTTATAAGCATTTGGAAGCATTTGGGGAAAAAAATTCACCACTAGATGGCACTGTTTCGAAACTTCTCAGACTCCTTCAGGACATCGTGCTGATGACCCATACCGAGTTTCGTAACGATACGTTCATGCATTCCTAAAATACAGCATTTTAGCACATAATTAAAAATGGCCGACAGCCAAAATGGCTGATCTGGGAAAATTGGATATCAGTCGACTCAGCATGACGTCCTGAATCTAACGAGACCACGTTTATGATTTTTGGGCAATCCATTCAGAAGTTATAAGCAAAAACAGCCATTTTTCATATCTCCGGACCAGTAGGTGGCACTATGGCGAAACGCAGCATGTAGCCTCAGGTCATGCTTGTGATGATATGGACCAAGTTTGGTCTGAATATGAAAAAGTGTTGAGGAGATACAAGCTTGTGTCTGTTTTCGTTAGCGCTACGTAAAATTTGTTTGCGCGGTATTCGAGAATGGTTTGACGAATCAACACGAATTCCATAACTTTTTGTCGGCATGGTCTGAAGATGATCTGATTCAATTTTCGTGGAAATTGGAGCAACGGCCTAGGAGGAGTTCGAAAAAGTAGCTTTTTCGGAAAATTCAAAATGGCGGAAAGCCTTTCATGACGGAAAATGACGTCATAGGGTGCACTCGAATCGTCATTAGGTCAGGAATCAGAGGAAAAAGGAATTTTGTTTTTAGCCCTTGTGGTTCAAAAGTTATTAGCATAAACATGAGTGAAACGTTGGACAGTTGGTGGCGCTAGAGGGAATGACTTAGACACACCAAAATTGGTGTACTTAATGTTGGGACTGTCCTCTATCAGAATGTCAAACCATTACAACTTTCCCGCGATCGGTTCTATGGGCTGCCATAGACTCCCAGTCGGAAGAAGGAAGAATAATAATAATAAATATAGCTGCAAGCAGCCATTACCGGGGCCAAGCAGAATAAGACGACAAGACATGCCAACATGTCTGAAAGTGTCAGACCAACTGCAACAATGAGCAATTAAAGACATTTAAAGAGGATTTTAGGCGAAATGGCTGAAAAATCATGTAAAAAGTGATTCAAAATATGATTTAATGGATTGTCACTTTTGACCAAAAGGTGGCGCTGTTACGAAATTGATGTGGTGTGGTCAGAGTAAGGAGACAGTGACACATACAAAGTTTTGTGTCAATATGTCGAGGCATTGCAGATATAAAGCCTGAATAGTCATTTTGGCATCATGCCTCAACTTTGCTGCTGTGCTATACGAAAACAGTTTCATCAATCGACACGAAATCCATAACTTTTTGTCGGCACAGTCTGGAGATGATACGATTCGATTTTGGTGAAAATCGGGCAAACGGTCTAGGAGGAGTTCGAAAAAGTAGGTTTTGAATGAAAATCAAGATGGCGGACAGGAAGTTTGGCCAAATAAGGAAAACTTGGTATCTATGTTCTCGGCTTGACCCAAGGAATCTATTAAGACCTGTGGCATTTCAATAGCCAGATTTATTCAAAAGTTATTAGCCTTTTTGGAAATTTTGTTATAACTTTTGACCACTAGGTGGCGCTGTCTTGAAATATTTTGGTTGCCTTCAGGGGATGGTGCTGATGACACATTCTGAGTTTCGTAATATTACACCAATGCATTTGTTTAGTATAGCATTTTATTTCACAAAACTGTATTGAAGTCAATGGGAATTTCATATTTTGTTCAATTATAGCGCCACCAAGAGGCTCAGTCCCACAATTTTTTTTACGTGTCCTCAGAGTGAGCCCATACATATGTGTGTCAATTTTGGTGAAAATATCTCAATTCGCTTCGGAGTTATAGACATTTATATGAAAAAACACGAAAAAAATGACTGACACATGACTTTGATTGGAAATTAGTACCCCTAAACATCAATATTTTCGCATTTGGGCATTGGTGTATAGCTATCGACCTATGTTTCCAAACTTCTGACGGTGGTTTCGTCTCGATTGGACTAGCGGTTTCAAAGATATAGCCAAATGTTTTTTAAGCGCTAAATCACAACGCTACACAAACCGTAAGGCGAAACCTAGCATGTTTGGTATCGTAGGACTCGGCAACGATTCAGGAGTCTAAAAAGATGAGTTTCGTGAAAATAAGTCAACCACACCCAAAGTTATAAGCATTTGAAAAAAAAAATTCACCACTAGGTGGCGCTGTTTCGAAACTTCTCAGGCTCATTCAGGGCATTGTGCTGATGACCCATACCACGTTTCATAACAATCCGTTCATGCGTTCATAAAATACAGAATTTTAGCACAAAATTCAAAATGGCCGACAGCCAAAATGACCGATATGGTCAAATTGGATATCAGTCGACTCAGCATGTTGCCCTGAATCTAACGAGACCAATTGTATGATTTTTGGACAAACTGTTCAGAAGTTATAAGCAAAAATAGCCATTTTTCATATCTCCGGACCAGTAGGTGGCGCTGCGCCGAAACGCAGCATGTAGCCTCAGGTCATGCTTGTGAGTACAAGTACCAAGTTTGGTCTGAATACGATAAACCGTTGCGGAGATACAGCCTTACGACTGTTTTTGCTAGCGCTACGTAAAATGTATTTGTGCGTTTATCGAAAACGGTTTGACGAATTCATTTGAATTCCATAACTTTTTGTCAGCACTACCTGAAGATGATCTGGTCCAATTTTCGTGCAAATCGGACAAAACGTCTAGGACGAGTTCGAAAAAGTAGCTTTTTTTGAAAATTCAAGATGGCGGCCATATTTTTATGACGGCAAATGACGTCATAGGGTGCAATCGAATCGCCATGAGCTCAGGAATCAGAGGAAAAAAGAATTTCGCTGATTGGCCTTACGGTTCAAAAGTTATTTGCAAAATAAAAGTGAAACTTTGGACAGGTGGTGGCGCTAGAGGGAATGACTTAGAAACACCAAAATTGGTGTATTTAATGTTGAGACGGTCCTCTATCAGAATGTCAAGCCAAAACAACTTTCCCGCAATCGGTTCTATGGGCTGCCATAGACTCCCATGGCGGAAGAATAATAATAATAATAATAAATATAGCTGCAAGCAGCAATTATCGGGGCCAAGCGCAAGCAGATGACAGGATATGCCAACATGGCTGAAGGTGTCAGACCAACTGCAACAATGAGCAATTAAATACATTTAGAAAGGATTTTTTTCGAAATGGCTGAAAAATCATATAAAAAGTCATTCAAAATATGATTTAATGGATTATCACTTTCGACCAATAGGTGGAGCAGTTACAAAACTGATGTGATGAGGTCAGAGTGAAGTGACAATGACACATACAAAGTTTGGTGTCAATATGTCAAGGCATTGCAGAGATAAAGCCTGAATAGTCCTTTTGGCATCATGCCTCAACTTTGCTGCTGCACTATACGAAAACGGTTTCGTCTATTGACACGAAATCCATAACTTTTAGTCAGCAAAGTCTGGAGATGATACGATTCGATTTTGGTGAAAATCGGAGCAACGGTCTAGGAGGAGTTCGAAAAAGTAGGTTTTTCGGAAAATTCAAAATGGCGGAAAACTTTCCATGACGGAAAATGACGTCATAGGATGCAATCGAATCGTCTTGAGCTAAGGAATAAGAGGGAAAAAGAATTTTGTTTCTAACCCTTGTGGTTCAAAAGTTATTAGCATAAACATGAGTGCAACTTTGGACAGTTGGTGGCGCTAGAGGGAATGAGTTGGAGACTCCAAATTTGCTATGCTGATAGATCAGACTCTCCTCTGTCAGTGTGCCAAATTTCATAACATTCCCACAAGCGTAAGCGTACATAGTAAACAGTTATTAGCATTTTTGGGAATTTAATTATAACTTTTGACCAAAAGGTGGCGCTGTCTTGTAATCTTTTGAGTACCTTCAGGGCCTTGTACTGATGACCCATACCGAGTTTCGTAACGATACGTTCATGCATTCCTAAAATACAGCATTTTAGCACATAATTCAAAATGGCCGACAGCCAAAATGGCTGATCAGGGAAAATTGGATATCAGTCGACTCAGCATGCTGCCCTGAATCTAACGAGACCACTTTTATGATTTTTGGACAAACCATTCAGAAGTTATAAGCAAAAACAGCCATTTTTCATATCTCCGGACCAGTAGGTGGCGCTGCGCCGAAACGCAGCATGTAGCCTCAGGTCATGCTTGTGATGACATGTACCAAGTTTGGTCTGAATATGATAAAGTGTTGAGGAGATACTGGCTTGTGTCTATTTTTGCAAGCGCTACATAAAATTTGTTTGCGCGGTATTCGAGAACGGTTTGACGAATCAACACGAATTCCATAACTTTTTGTCAGCATGGTCTGAAGATGATCTGATTCAATTTTCGTGGAAATTGGAGAAACGGCCTAGGAGGAGTTCGAAAAAGTAGCTTTTTCGGAAAATTCGAAATGGCGGAACAATTATTATGACGGAAAATGACGTCATATGGTGCCCTCGAATCGCCATGTGCTCAGGAATCAGAGGAAAAAATAATTTTGTTTCTAGCCCTTGTGGTTCAAAAGTTATTAGCATAAACATGAGTGAAACTTTGGACAGTTGGTGGCGCTAGAGGGAATGACTTAGACACACCAAAATTGGTGTATTTAATGTTGGGACTGTCCTCTATTAGAATGTCAAACCATTACAACTTTCCCGCGATCGGTTCTATGGGCTGCCATAGACTCCCAGTCGGAAGAAGGAAGAATAATAATAATAATAATAATAATAAGAACGCGAACGAAAACAATAGGTGCCTCCGCACCTTCGGTGCTTGGCCCCTAAATATAGCTGCAAGCAGCAATTACCGGGGCCAAGCAGAATAAGACGACAAGACATGCCGACATGTCTGAAAGTGTCAGACCAACTGCAACAATGAGCAATTAAAGACATTTAAAGAGGATTTTAGACGAAATGGCTGAAAAATCATAGAAACAGTAATTAAAAATATGATTTAATGGATTATCACTTTCGACAAATAGGTGGCGCAGTTACAAAACTGATGTGATGTGGTCAGAGTGAGGAGACAATGACACATACAAAGTTTGGTGTCAATATGTCAAGGCATTGCAGAGATAAAGCCTGAATAGTGCTATTAGCATCATGCCTCAAATTTGCTGCTGCGCTATACGAAAACGGTTTCGTCAATTGACACGAAATCCATAACTTTTAGTCGGCACAGTCTGGGGATGATACGATTCGATTTTGGTGAAAATCGGACAAACGGTGTGGGAGGAGTTCGAAAAAGTAGGTTTTGAATGAAAATAGCATTTTATCTCACAAAACTGTATTGAAGTCAATGGGAATTTCATGTTTTGTTCTATTATAGCGCCACCAAGAGGCTCAGTCCCACAATTTTTTTTACGTGTCCTCAGAGTGAGCCCATACATATGTGTGTCAGTTTTGGTGAAAATATCTCAATTTGCTTTAGAGTTATAAACATTTATATGAAAAAACACGTAAAAAATGACTGACACATGACTTTGTTTGAATTTTACTACCCCTAAACATCAATATTTTCGCATTTGGGCATTGACGTATAGCTATCGACCTATGTTTCCAAACTTCTGACGGTGGTTTCGTCTCGATCGGACAAGCGGTTTCGAAGATATAGCCTAATGTTTTTTAAGCGCTAAATCACAACGCTACACAAACCGTAAGGCGAAACCTAGCATGTTTGGTATCGTAGGACTCGGCAAGGTTTCAGGAGTCTAATTAGATGAGTCTCGTGAAAATAAGTCGACCGCACCCAAAGTTATAAGCATTTGAAAAAAAAATTTCCCCACTAGGTGGCGCTGTTTCTAAACTTCTCACACTCCTTCAGGACATCGTGCTGATGACCCATGCCAAGTTTCGTAACAATCCGTTCATGCGTTCATAAAATACAGCATTTTAGCACATAATTCAAAATGGCCGACAGTCAAAATGGCCGATATGGTAAAATTGGATATCAGTCGACTCGGTATGTCGCCCTGAATCTAAAGAGACCAATTTTATGATTTTTGGACAAACTGTTCAGAAGTTATAAGCAAAAATAGCCATTTTTCATATCTCCGGACCAGTAGGTGGCGCTGCGCCGAAACGCAGCATGTAGCCTCAGGTCATGCTTGTGATGACATGTACCAAGTTTGGTCTGAATACGATAAACCGTTGCGGAGATACAGCCTTACGACTGTTTTTGCAGGCGCTACGTAAAATTTGTTCGTGCGTTTCTTGAAAACGGTTTGACGAATCAATTTGAATTCCATAACTTTTGGTCAGCACTGCCTGAAGATGATCTGGTTCAATTTTCGTGCAAATCGGACAAACCGTCTAGGACGAGTTCGAAAAAGTAGGTTTTTCAAATGAATCAAAATGGCGGCCATATTTTTATTACAGAAAATGAAGTCATAGGATGCAATCGAATCGGCATGAGCTCAGAAATCAGAGGAAAAAATAATTTTGTTGATTGGCCTTACAGTTCAAAAGTTATTAGCAAAATAAAAGTGAAATTTTGGACAGGTGGTGGCGCTAGAGGGAATGACTTAGAAACACCAAAATTGGTGTATTTAATGTTGGGACTGTGCTCTATCAGAATGTCAAACCAAAACAACTTTCCCGCAATCGGTTCTATGGGCTGCCATAGACTCCAATAGCGGAAGAAGAAGAAGAAGAAGAAGAAGAAGAATAATAATAAATATAGCTGCAAGCAGCAATTACCGGGGCCAAGCAGAATAAGACGACAAGACATGCCAACATGTCTGAAAGTGTCAGACCAACTGCAACAATGAGCAATTAAAGACATTTAAAGAGGATTTTAGGCGAAATGGCTGAAAAATCATGTAAAAAGTGATTCAAAATATGATTTAATGGATTGTCACTTTTGACCAAAAGGTGGCGCTGTTACGAAATTGATGTGGTGTGGTCAGAGTAAGTAGACAGTGACACATACAAAGTTTTGTGTCAATATGTCGAGGCATTGCAGATATAAAGCCTGAATAGTCATTTTGGCATCATGCCTCAACTTTGCTGCTGTGCTATACGAAAACGGTTTCATCAATCGACACGAAATCCATAACTTTTTGTCGGCACAGTCTGGAGATGATACGATTCGATTTTGGTGAAAATCGGACAAACGGTCTAGGAGGAGTTCGAAAAAGTAGGTTTTGAATGAAAATCAAGATGGCGGACAGGAAGTTTGGCCAAATAAGGAAAACTTGGTATCTATGTTCTCGGCTTGACCCAAGGAATCTATTAAGAACCGTGGCATTTCAATAGCCAGATTTATTCAAAAGTTATTAGCCTTTTTGGAAATTTTGTTATAACTTTTGACCACTAGGTGGCGCTGTCTTGAAATATTTTGGTTGCCTTCAGGGGATGGTGCTGATGACACAATCTGAGTTTCGTAATATTACACCAATGCATTTGTTTAGTATAGCATTTTATTTCACAAAACTGTATTGAAGTCAATGGGAATTTCATATTTTGTTCAATTATAGCGCCACCAAGAGGCTCAGTCCCACAATTTTTTTTACGTGTCCTCAGAGTGAGCCCATACATATGTGTGTCAATTTTGGTGAAAATATCTCAATTCGCTTCGGAGTTATAGACATTTATATGAAAAAACACGAAAAAAATGACTGACACATGACTTTGATTGGAAATTAGTACCCCTAAACATCAATATTTTCGCATTTGGGCATTGGCATATAGCTATCGACCTATGTTTCCAAACTTCTGACGGTGGTTTCGTCTCGATCGGACTAGCGGTTTCAAAGATATAGCCAAATGTTTTTTAAGCGCTAAATCACAACGCTACACAAACCGTAAGGCGAAACCTAGCATGTTTGGTATCGTAGGACTCGGCAACGATTCAGGAGTCTAAAAAGATGAGTTTCGTGAAAATAAGTCGACCACACCCAAAGTTATAAGCATTTGAAAAAAAAAATTCACCACTAGGTGGCGCTGTTTCGAAACTTCTCAGGCTCATTCAGGGCATTGTGCTGATGACCCATACCACGTTTCGTAACAATCCGTTCATGCGTTCATAAAATACAGAATTTTAGCACAAAATTCAAAATGGCCGACAGCCAAAATGACCGATATGGTCAAATTGGATATCAGTCGACTCGGCATGTTGCCCTGAATCTAACGAGACCAATTGTATGATTTTTGGACAAACTGTTCAGAAGTTATAAGCAAAAATAGCCATTTTTCATATCTCCGGACCAGTAGGTGGCGCTGCGCCGAAACACAGCATGTAGCCTCAGGTCATGCTTGTGAGTACAAGTACCAAGTTTGGTCTGAATACGATAAACCGTTGCGGAGATACGGCCTTACGACTGTTTTTGCTAGCGCTACGTAAAATGTATTTGTGCGTTTATTGAAAACGGTTTGACGAATCAATTTGAATTCCATAACTTTTTGTCAGCACTACCTGAAGATGATCTGGTTCAATTTTCGTGCAAATCGGACAAACCGTCTAGGACGAGTTCGAAAAAGTAGCTTTTTTTGAAAATTCAAGATGGCGGCCATATTTTTATGACGGAAAATGACGTCATAGGGTGCAATCGAATCGCCATGAGCTCAGGAATCAGAGGAAAAAAGAATTTCGCTGATTGGCCTTTTGGTTCAAAAGTTATTAGCAAAATAAAAGTGAAACTTTGGACAGGTGGTGGCGCTAGAGGGAATGACTTAGAAACACCAAAATTGGTGTATTTAATGTTGAGACGGTCCTCTATCAGAATGTCAAACCAAAACAACTTTCCCGCAATCGGTTCTATGGGCTGCCATAGACTCCCATGGCGGAAGAATAATAATAATAAATATAGCTGCAAGCAGCAATTACCGGGGCCAAGCAGAATAAGACGACAAGACATGCCAACATGTCTGAAAGTGTCAGACCAACTGCAACAATGAGCAATTAAAGACATTTAAAGAGGATTTTAGGCGAAATGGCTGAAAAATCATGTAAAAAGTGATTCAAAATATGATTTAATGGATTGTCACTTTTGACCAAAAGGTGGCGCTGTTACGAAATTGATGTGGTGTGGTCAGAGTAAGGAGACAGTGACACATACAAAGTTTTGTGTCAATATGTCGAGGCATTGCAGATATAAAGCCTGAATAGTCATTTTGGCATCATGCCTCAACTTTGCTGCTGTGCTATACGAAAACGGTTTCATCAATCGACACGAAATCCATAACTTTTTGTCGGCACAGTCTGGAGATGATACGATTCGATTTTGGTGAAAATCGGACAAACGGTCTAGGAGGAGTTCGAAAAAGTAGGTTTTGAATGAAAATCAAGATGGCGGACAGGAAGTTTGGCCAAATAAGGAAAACTTGGTATCTATGTTCTCGGCTTGACCCAAGGAATCTATTAAGACCCGTGGCATTTCAATAGCCAGATTTATTCAAAAGTTATTAGCCTTTTTGGAAATTTTGTTATAACTTTTGACCACTAGGTGGCGCTGTCTTGAAATATTTTGGTTGCCTTCAGGGGATGGTGCTGATGACACAATCTGAGTTTCGTAATATTACACCAATGCATTTGTTTAGTATAGCATTTTATTTCACAAAACTGTATTGAAGTCAATGGGAAATTCATATTTTGTTCAATTATAGCGCCACCAAGAGGCTCAGTCCCACAATTTTTTTTACGTGTCCTCAGAGTGAGCCCATACATATGTGTGTCAATTTTGGTGAAAATATCTCAATTCGCTTCGGAGTTATAGACATTTATATGAAAAAACACGAAAAAAATGACTGACACATGACTTTGATTGGAAATTAGTACCCCTAAACATCAATATTTTCGCATTTGGGCATTGGCGTATAGCTATCGACCTATGTTTCCAAACTTCTGACGGTGGTTTCGTCTCGATCGGACTAGCGGTTTCAAAGATATAGCCAAATTTTTTTTAAGCGCTAAATCACAACGCTACACAAACCGTAAGGCAAAACCTAGCATGTTTGGTATCGTAGGACTCGGCAACGATTCAGGAGTCTAAAAAGATGAGTTTCGTGAAAATAAGTCGACCACACCCAAAGTTATAAGCATTTGAAAAAAAAAATTCACCACTAGGTGGCGCTGTTTCGAAACTTCTCAGGCTCATTCAGGGCATTGTGCTGATGACCCATACCACGTTTCGTAACAATCCGTTCATGCGTTCATAAAATACAGAATTTTAGCACAAAATTCAAAATGGCCGACAGCCAAAATGACCGATATGGTCAAATTGGATATCAGTCGACTCGGCATGTTGCCCTGAATCTAACGAGACCAATTGTATGATTTTTGGACAAACTGTTCAGAAGTTATAAGCAAAAATAGCCATTTTTCATATCTCCGGACCAGTAGGTGGCGCTGCGCCGAAACACAGCATGTAGCCTCAGGTCATGCTTGTGAGTACAAGTACCAAGTTTGGTCTGAATACGATAAACCGTTGCGGAGATACGGCCTTACGACTGTTTTTGCTAGCGCTACGTAAAATGTATTTGTGCGTTTATTGAAAACGGTTTGACGAATCCATTTGAATTCCATAACTTTTTGTCAGCACTACCTGAAGATGATCTGGTTCAATTTTCGTGCAAATCGGACAAACCGTCTAGGACAAGTTCGAAAAAGTAGCTTTTTTTGAAAATTCAAGATGGCGGCCATATTTTTATGACGGCAAATGACGTCATAGGGTGCAATCGAATCGCCATGAGCTCAGGAATCAGAGGAAAAAAGAATTTCGCTGATTGGCCTTACGGTTCAAAAGTTATTAGCAAAATAAAAGTGAAACTTTGGACAGGTGGTGGCGCTAGAGGGAATGACTTAGAAACACCAAAATTGGTGTATTTAATGTTGAGACGGTCCTCTATCAGAATGTCAAACCAAAACAACTTTCCCGCAATCGGTTCTATGGGCTGCCATAGACTCCCATGGCGGAAGAATAATAATAATAAATATAGCTGCAAGCAGCAATTATCGGGGCCAAGCGCAAGCAGATGACAGGATATGCCAACTTGGCTGAAGGTGTCAGACCAACTGGAACAATGAGCAATTAAATACATTTAAAGAGGATTTTAGATGAAATGGCTGAAAAATCATATGAAAAGTAATTTAGAATATGATTTAATGGATTATCACTTTTGACCAATAGGTGGAGCAGTTACAAAACTGATGTGATGTGGTCAGTGTGAAGTGACAATGACACATAACTAGTTTGGTGTTAATATGTCAAGGCATTGCAGAGATAAAGCCTGAATAGTGCTTTTAGCATCATGCCTCAACTTTGCTGCTGCGCTATATGAAAACAGTTTCGTCAATCGACACGAAATACATAACTTTTAGTCGGCACGGTCTGGAGATGATACGATTCGATTTTGGTGAAATTCGGACAAACGGTCTAGGAGGAGTACGAAAAAGTATGATTTTAGGCGAAATGGCTGAAAAATCATATAAAAAGTAATTAAAAATATGATTTAATGGATTATCACTTTTGACCAGTAGGTGGCGCAGTCACAAAACTGATGTGATGTGGTCAGAGTGAAGTGACAATGAGACATGCAAAGTTTGGTGTCAAAAACAAAGTCCTGCCGTTTGGCCTGTTCTGGCTAAAGCGCGAGTACTGCGTCGAGCGTGGACCTCCGGTCTCTTATGCCTCAAGGTAGATCAAAAATGCATCTCAGCTCTGAAACCTTGGAAAGCGACCGACTGGTACAGGTCAGGTGTAAGCCTGGGGACTTCCTCGAGTGTGAAGGTAGTGTCCAAGGACGCCTCCACCTCGGGATGGGGAGCGCTGCTCGAGGGCAGACCGTTCTTTGGCCAGTGGTCAGAACGGGAAAAGCTTCTACACATAAACTGCCTGGAAATTATGGCAGTTGACAATGCGCTGAGGCGTTTTCTGTCCCAAAATAAAAGGATACCGCGTCTTGGTCCGATCGGACAACATGTCGGTGGTGGCCTATATAAATTCCCAAGGAGGTATCAGATCCCGAAGCCTTTACAGGCTGACGGAACGCCTCCTGATCTGGGCTCAGCATAATCTGCGCTTGCTGAGAGCAGCGCACGTGCCAGGTCACCTGAATGTAGGACCAGGCAGACTGTTCAGGAACAATGTTCTGGCAGGGGAATGGTCTTTACATCCGCAGACAGTCCAACTGCTGTGGAAGATATTCGGCAGAGCGAAGGTAGACCCATTTGTGTCTCAGGAAAATGCTCACTGTTCGGACTTTTTCTCCAAGAGCAGGGATGCGCTGGCTCACATCTGGCCCCGCTGCCTGCTCTATGCTTTTCCCCCCGTCACGCTCTTACCGCAGGTATTAGGGCGAATCAGGGAAAACGGATGCGCAGTGCTACTTGTGGCTCCGCTCTGGACGAACCAAGCCTGGTTCCCAGTTCTGATGCAGCTGACGAGCACTGCTCCATGGTTGATACCAGTGAGGAGGGACCTCCTCTTTCAGGCCAAGGGGTTGATCTGGCATCCCTGCATGCTAGCGTAACCTCGGTTCCCTGAGATGATACAGATGCACCAGCAATACCAACTCTAAATGATATAGGCATTAGCTCAATAAAACACCCAGGATGACCTTTAAAAATGTTAGCAATTTACACCGATAAACTTTAAAAACAGTGTGGCTAAGGTGACACCTAATCTATGTCATCCCTGTTACCCCACATGTCAAAACCTGTTACTATACAAAAGTAACAGGCCTGACAGTAACAGGTTTGACAAATTCAAGCTAATTTGCTAATTGCTAGCTATTAGGGCAAGGCCACAAAAGCACATGTTGTACACTTTGAAAGGATATTACTTGTAGATATTGATTACATTAATTTAAATTTATACTTTAACAATCAGTAACAGTTTTGACATTGCATGATGTCCGCACCTCAGTTAAACCTAATAAATCATCAAAATAGAGTATTATAGAAGAGAGAGAGAAACTTGCTTGTGTTCTAACTGTTGGAATAATGAATGAGAGATGATGTAACTTTCTGGAAGTGATGTCACAGGAATGTACCATTATTTTACAAGGGGTGTTTGGTGAGGGTAACAGGCATGACATGAAATCAGGGGATACCGATAAAATTATTTATATTTTATTAAAAATAATGTATATTTATGCCAAAACATTGCTTAACAGTGACACTATACTTAGAAAAATATGAAAATGTGATTGTTGTATAATTTTGTGTTCAATTTGCAAATTAAAAGTCCTGCTGAAAAAGAACAATCACAGGGAGGGACAGGCCAAAAACTTTACCATTATCAGCATAAATGCAATTTTTATTATTTAAAATAATATATAAATGACTTTAATTTAATGTAATCTTGAGGAAATAATACATAGTACTATTATGTTTTTAAATCACAAATTTATTTGTTGTTATAGTAATTCTACGTCTGATTATTTCTCAGGGACACAAAAGGCACCAATTTTGTGGAATGACCACGAACAGCTTACAACGCCTATTTTACTATGCAGATCCTCATCTGCATATCATTTGCATATGATTATTCATACACGTGATAACGTTTAACGGTACAAGACACATTACATTAATAAAAATCAAGTTGTTGCCTATCCTTGCCTTGTTTTTGAATACATACATCAAATAGTGTTAAATACATTTCAGAGAAAGTTTTTCTCAATCTTTTCCACTGGCCGTATTGTATTTTTAATTGATATTTTTAATGGAAACAGATAGGCCTTGGGCATTATTTGCACGAAACTATTTTCTCAGACAATCTGGTATTATCATGATAAGCAGTTTTCTCTGTGGTTAAAACATTAAAACACAGCATGCCAGAGGAAAAGTGTTCAAAAACATTGCATCCACAACAAATATTTCTATTGACTGAATTTGAATATAAAAATGTTGTAACTTCTGAGTAATGATTTCATGTTTAAGTGCAACTCCATTAATATGAATGGCATATTTAATCTAAATGTATATATTAGAAGTAAAACATAGTTTAAATCATTATTTTATTTATTTAAACTGTTATTTGCGTCAGTTTCAAACGGCCCAATGCGCTCGCTGGCGCGGACATTTAAGAAGGGATGGATATTTGCTTCAAGTGACAAGCTTGGTGAGTGAAATTATATTTGTATTATTTTTCTGTATGTTAAATTTTCTTTTGATTTTCTGTCTAAAAGTGACCAAAAAGACAATTAACTCCAGCTCACCATCGGTGTCGCCAATTCCCTTTGTCTCCAGAATGTGCGTACGCACGGCTCAATGTTTGCTTAAAGGTGCGCATATTCTCCCGTCAAGTTTGTTTTTTATAGATCACAACCTTTGCGTGGGAACTGGCGTACGTACGTTTCCAGCCCCGTTTTGTGCGTACGCACGCTTTATAAATGAGACCCCTGGTGAATAAATGGTCAGTTATGTTAATGTAATAAAGTAAAAGTTATGCTATGTATGCAAGGAGGGTAAATGTTTATTCATTCCCAGATCCCAGCCACTGGGGGAGCTGCGACTGTTGGCAGAGAGAACATTTCCGGTTGGTAGGAAGTTATTGTGTTCCCATTTCTCTAACGGTAAGAACGTGCTCTCATGTGTTGTCTATATAATCTTATTAATCAGTATTTATTATTGCTTATTCATAATATATCTAACATAATTTGAAGTATGTGTATATTAGTTGACGTGTATGTTTATTTGTGAGAAATAGGCGTTAGTTGGTGTTTTAATTTAATGAGGTTTGCTCATTGTGGTGTTGTAAAGCTAACGTTAATCTTAACAAAATAGCATGCAAAAGTATTTTAAAATAATCCTATATGTAGTGTGTTGTATAGATGAGGTGTTTTGAAGGTATGATTCGTTTGAAAATATGTTATTCTCGAATCCTGTGGTCGTTGAAGAGAGCATTAACTTTAGTTCAGTACGTGTAGGAATGTGCGTATTTGTACCATTTTGAGAGAGCCTATCATGATTCATAAGAAAACAACACGAAATGCGACAGACTAAAGTGCGTATTGTTCTGTGAGGTAAATATTCCGGTTGTCATTTGTAGTGCGAATGCTTTTTGATCACGTTTAGTGTCCATGTAAACAATATTCAGATTCATTCATCGGAATGAATTCAGATTGTACGAGTTTTGTTCGTAGATGATTAAAATACGTTCACGATCTACTTTTGAAGAAATATATTATCATGCAATAGTAGCACACATTTTATCAGTTTTCTGGCGTTTCCGCCACTGTACAACGCGACGTGCATTGACATCACATGTTAATGCAGAGGTAGAGTTACACTCACGGGACACTGCAATTCACTAAAGGGCATTATTTGCATTTGCATGGTTAAATATTTCATTCGTGTGCTGATGCGCTGTTCATGCGTGTTTCTGAGCGCATTAAACCCGAAGTGTATGTTAGACACTTAAAGCCTGTTAAACAGCGCCTTGGTTAATGGACTAAGTTGTCTTTGTGTCTTATTAAGCCAATACTTGTCAATAAAAGATTTACGTAAACACATTTGGTTTATGACTAAAGTGAAAGCAAGAAAACATTTGAGAGAAAACTGGGTGCGAGTCATGCGTGTATTAGACGCGTCGCGTGCAGGTCTTAAAGTGACAGAGTAGCCTTATAATAAACATGTTTCGGCTTATCATTAAAAGAAAAGTTCACTCAAAAATGATAATTGTGTCATTTTTTACTCATTCTAAATTTGCTCCAAACCTGTATTAATTTCTTTCTTGTGCTGAACACAAAATAAGATATTTTGAATAATGTATCTATCCATAAAGTTGCTGACCTCCATTGAATTGCATAGTAGGGAAAACTATACTAAGGAAGTCAATGGGGACTAGGAGAAAATAACTATTTGCTGTTGACTGAGAACTTTACTAGTAGCTTTAATACGAATCAATCTATAAATACAGTAAAGTCAATTTAGTGTTTTATTTTTGTATTTTAATGTTACTGTTTAACACCTACTGTAGGTGAAAAGTAATAATAATATATAAAGCATTGTTTATTTGAATATTTTGGTGTGTATATGCAATGTGTATCTTTGTTTGTAATTTTTAATAACAAAGAAAATATTGACAACGATTTTTATGTTTGCCACTTTGGCCTAAATGCTTGCAATTATTTTTTTTTGTTACTTTTTGTTACCTTGTAATGTTTTGTTTAAAAAATAGGGAGATTAGTTACTTGCAAAATGGTAAAACCAACATAAAAAGAACTGTGATAAATTTGTTAATTGTGATTTTTTATTTTATTTAAATAATCGTTATATGATATTTTTGCCACATTGGCCACGCTTACGTGCATGTATGTATTATATACTGGTTTGTTATGTTTTAATTTAAGTGTTCATTGGGATCCTGACATTTGTATTGATGTGTTTTGTTTCATTACTGCAACGAAACAGCTGGTTTACAAAATATTATTTGTTATTATTTCTCTACTTCATTCTACTATTAATTCTATACAGACACTATATAGTGTAACAGATACATATGTGTTAGCTTAGCGATGAACAATTAATTGCATTTGTGATATGATGAAATGCATTTTTTTTTAAGTGCAAAGCTGCGATTACAGTCTGGTCCCGTGATGTGCGAGAGTAAACCAGTTTGTATTGCAGATGAAGCATCAACTTGGCACGCTACGCATAACAGTTTGTTTAATTTATGTGATATTGTGTTATAGATTCTCTCCAGCGATTCTATATTGATTAAGATAATTTCAGATTTATGTCTTAGCTTAGTTTTAAAACAGATACATGATGATGCGTGTGCTTTACAAACAACCACATTCTGCTTGTTTCTAATTCCTCTCTGTCACACACACACACACACACGACACCACTCGAACCTTACGAGAAATAATATTTAATGAAGTTTGACGATCTGCGTGATGGCATGCGTAGAAACACGTCTGTGCAAATAAAAGTGTATAGTGTTGCCTCTGTGCTACTTTACGTATTCTAATTATGTAGGCCAGCACTCTTAAATATTATAAATATATGCATTGAGTTGCATTCTGCTCCTATCCTCAATTAAATATTTAAAATTTACTCCATTGGTTTCACATTCAAGGCTTAAGCTAGTCCAAGGGTAAAATGCATGTTTGAGTGATTTTAGACATATCTTAAAATATATATTATATTATCAAAATATATATTATTTAATATCATTGTTTTGTCTCAATATGCACACTAGTAATGTTTTTTCTAGGGCATGTTTATAAAACCTACTTAAATATCATAATTGAACTAAGGCCTAATCCTGGTTTAGGTTAAGCCCTGTCTTTGAAATGATGCCACTGAGATTAATTTGCTTCTAATGTGGAGAATAACTGTGAAATGATTACAATATAAAATCATTAAAAGCTCAAATATTTTTAATAGTGATTATTTGGTGAATGTGTAATGTAGTACATTTTTAATAGATTGAAAAGACTAATTATATATATATTTTTAATGAATTTTATGAGTTTGTCTTTTTAATGAAACAAATACTGATACTCATTGAAATTGATTATTATAATTGATTATCATAATTGGTGACTAATTGTCTATTAATGTTGTGTGAACTGAATTTGAGATTTTTCCTTGTGTTTCAGAAGACTTTCAGAAGTAATCTAAGGTAAGGCCTGGTAAACTATTTTTTATCTATGTGAAAATATAGGTAATACAAGGCATTGTGTAGAAGTTAAATACATGCTTTATTTTACAGTTTACAAGTTAATTGAATCAATTGGTCATTGGTAATTTAGTTATAATGAAAAATTATTTTTGTACCCGTGTATTTTTGTGAATGTAAACACATTTGTAATGTGTTCAGGAGAACGTTTTTGTCAAAAAGGATGTACAAATTAAGGGCACAAATAAATATATATATATATATATATATGTCTGTATATGTCTGTGTGTTTTCATATAATTGCAGATGCCACGTGGAAAGGGTTTCCGTCGGTCCCGGGCGGCAAAGAGGAGGAATGCTGAGCGCGTTCTGCTCACTTCCTCCATGGAGTTGGCTGAGGTTATGCCTCCTCTTGAAAAAAAGGCATCGTTCTCTGGTTCTACTGTCGAGAGCCTGGATTTCCAAAACTTTCCGGCAATTGCCAAAAACTTCCAAATACCTTCCAAAAACCTTCCAATGACTTCCAATAACCTTCCAATGACTTCCAATAACCTTCCAATGACTTCCAATAACCTTTCAATGGGTTCCAATAATTTTTCAATGGTTTACAATAATCCCTCAATGGTTTACAATAACCCCTCAATGGCTTGCAATAATGTTTCAATGGATTCCAATAACCTTCCGATGTGTTCATCTCTTGATGTCGATAACTCTGATTATTTTCCACAGAGAGTCTTACAGGGTTCCTTCCATCAAGCTGATTCCAGATTTGGTTTCAACCGTGGCAGACAGTGTGCAGCAAACAGCATCACAGCAGTCATGATGAGTGTGCTGAAGGATGTGCTGACGTGGACAAGAGATGACCTGGATGCTGTTCTGTTGCATGGAGATGACCTGTACACATCCATGGACTTACAGGGGAAGATCAATGATTCAGCATGGCGTGGTTATGTTGCTGTTCCAGAATTGCCAACTGTGCACACACTCTTCAACACAACATTCTCAATAAAGATGTCAGATTCTCTGAGTGGTGTTTTTGGTAATGATGTGTATGATGGTGCATTGAGAGGTGTGTGCATGTCTATAGAGGATGCACTTCAGAGGGCCCTGTTTCAGTCTGATGCATGTTTGTTGAACATTTATGGCTACATTTGTGCAGTTATAAAGGCAGGGTCAATGTTTGCTGTGGTTGATTCCCATTCACGTGATGATAAAGGTATGGTTAAGTCTAATGCAGGCACAAGCGTAGTAGTTTATTGTGACGACATTTACATGTTGTTTTATCATGTTGATAACCTTGCCACATCACTGAAAGGTCAGGGAGAATCATTTGAAGTGACGGGTGTGACAGCAACAGTAATCGATAAGGCAACGAGTGCTGAGATGCGTTCATGTAGGTCTGGTCAACAAGGCAACGTCGCACAAGTTTCACCTACGAGTGCAGCAGAGCAGAGTAAGTGTGTTGGAGACTCTGGTGAACGAACATGTGCACAGAAACCAGCAACTATGTGCAAATCTGTTAAGACATGTCTGGATTCAAGTAAGAAAGATAAACGGGTGCAGACCACGTCGAAAGTTTCACATGTGAGCAAGTTGCATGACAATGTATTAATGGATGATGTCATTGTTGGACCTACAGTTAATGCCGAGTTAAGTTCCAAACCTTTAACTGTTGAGACAAGGTCATGTAAGTCTGTTAAAAAAAGCGTCACACAAGTTTCACGTACGAGAGCAACAAAGCAGAGTAAGTGTGTCGCAGACACTGGTAAACAAACACGTGTAGACAAACCAGCAACTATGTGCAAATCGGTTGACACCTGTGTGAATTCAAGTAAGAAAAATAGACGTGTACAGACAAAGTCCAAAATTTCACATATAAGCAAGTTACATGATAATTTATTAATGGATGATGATGATATCATTATTGGCCCTACAGTAAATACTGAGTTTAGTTTCAAACCGTTAACATATGCAGATGAGGATGCTCTGTGTGCATGCTTACAGCTGACTAATGAAAGCGTTGTTGTTCAAGCCACAAATGTGTGTTCTTTAGGAGTACCGTGTAAAACAAAGGGCATTAAAGGAGACGGTAATTGCTTGTTTAGATCAATAGCACATGCAGTATGCGGCAATCAAGAGAAACACCTGAAAATCAGGCGTGCAGTTGTTAAACATCTGGAAGATAACAGTTCTAAATTTGTGAAATATTTAAGAGAAGAGGACAGATCAATGAAAGATTATTTGACACAGTCTAAAATGTATTTTTCAGGAACGTGGGGAAGTCATGTGGAATTATTTGGTCTAGCTGATTTTTTAAAAATAAATATAATGACCTTTAATGATGACAGATGGAATGCACACGCCCCTACCGAACAGTCATTTACAGATAATGCAATCTATTTGAAGCACTGCAATGGAAATCACTATGAAGTTGTTACATGTGTTAAACATAGAAATCAAGCTAATGTTTGTGCACAAGCTTGTAACATTGAAGTGCATGATCAGAGGACAAATCGCTGTTTGCGAAAAAGGAAATTAAATGACACAGATGAGAACTCTAAATCCAAAAGAGCACGTGAGCGATACCACAGCAATGCCGATTTTAGGCAGAAAAAAATAGAGAGTTCTAAAAAGAAATACCGTCAAAACCGAGAATATAGGCAGAATATGATTGAAACTTGTCAAACCAAATACTGTGAAGACACTGATTATAAGGAGAAGAAACTTGATCAGCTTCGAAAGAAATATAAGAACAATATTCATGTACAGGAGTCAAAACGTGAAAATTCAAAGATTAAGTATTCCAAAAATGCTAGTTTTCAAAGACTTGTTCGGTACTATTCTCAGACCAAGTATAAGAGCAATAAAGCCTTTAGAGCAAGTGTGTCTGAATATTCAAAGAATAAATATCGCACAAACCTCGCATTTAAAGCAAGTGTATGTGAATACTCGAAGAGAAAATATCGCAGAAATCTTGCATTTAAAACAAGTGTTTGTGAATACTCAAAGAGAAAATATCGCAGAAACCTTGCATTTAAAACAAGTGTTTGTGAATACTCAAAGAAAAAATATCGCAGAAACCTTGCATTTAAAACAAGTGTTTGTGAATACTCAAAGAGAAAATATCACAGAAACCTTGCATTTAAAACAAGTGTTTGTGAATACTCAAAGAGAAAATATCGCAGAAACCTTGCATTTAAAACAAGTGTTTGTGAATACTCAAAGAGAAAATATCACAGAAACCTTGCATTTAAAACAAGTGTTTGTGAATACTCAAAGAGAAAATATCGCAGAAACCTTGCATTTAAAACAAGTGTTTGTGAATACTCAAAGAGAAAATATCGCAGAAACCTCGCATTTAAAACAAGTGTTTGTGAATACTCAAAGAGAAAATATCGCAGAAACCTCGCATTTAAAACAAGTGTTTGTGAATACTCTAAAAAGAAATACCATGACGATGAAAATTTTCGTATGAGTAAAAAACAAAAAAGATCTGAAATTTCTGCAGAACAGAGGGAGAGACAGAAAGACATTGATTTCACTATTAATCAGTTTCATCAAGAAGTCAATACAGGTCCAGAATTTGTTTGCTGTGTTTGTCATCGTTTATTGTTCAGAAAACAGGTCGTTGAATGTAGAAGAGATTGCTATAAAACCAGAGGTCAACAAATTACTGATTTGGCTGAAAGATGCATCACATTGAAGTATTTACATGAATGCAGCAATGAATGTGAGAATAGATGCCATTTATCAGCTAATCCGGCTTGTAAATTGTGGATTTGCTATACATGTCATCGTAAAATCCTTGGTGGGAAACTGCCTGAAGAGAGTGTTGCCAACAACATGCATTTGGTGGACGTTCCAAAAGAACTAAAAGGTCTGAACTCGTTGGAAGAACATCTTATTGCACGCAATATTCCTTTTATGAAGTTGCTTTGTCTTCCCCGTGGAAAACAGAATGGCTGTCATGGACCTGTAGTGTGTGTTCCTGTTAATACCACAGATGTCTCAAATATTCTCCCACGTAATGAATGTGATGACCACATGATAAGAATAAAACTGAAACGGAAATTAACATATAAAGGCCATTATGAATATAAATATGTCAGCACTGATCGTGTCAGACATGCACTGTCTTATTTGATGAGACATAATAAATGGTATAATGATGTTGAGTTTAATGAGCAGTGGGTAAACTCTTTGAATGCAACTGATGAATCAGACAAGGATGCTGATGATTTTGAAGTGGAGGAACAAGATGTAACTGATAAAAATGATGATCATAATGGAGCTGGAGATGATCCAGAGGAAGATATAACATATATTAAAGAACAAAATGGTCTTCTGTCAGACACATCACTACAACCTGTTGATCTGGGTTCAGAAATAATTGATCAACATTTTCATGATGTACTAAATGTTGCTCCAGGAGAAGGTAACAGTCCTGTTAGGCTACTAACTGAAAAAGACAATGAGGCAAAGTGTTTCCCTGTTCTCTATCCTACTGGTGGTCCAACATTTCATGACGAAAGACAGGAAAAAATCACATTGTCACGATATCTAAATGCAAGAATTCTAAATGCAGATGGACGTTTTGCACACAGCACAGACTTCATTTTTTATGCACAATATATATCAGAAGTTGATCAAATTGTGTCTAATGTATCAATTGCACTGAGAAAAGGCTCTGAAAAAAATTGCTTAAAGGTAACACAAGATATGCTGACGGACTCTGATTCTTTGCAAAGAATACTACATTATGATGAAGGATATAAGTTCTTAAGACCAGTAAGAGGAACTCCTCCCTATTGGATGTCTACGCAAAAAGATCTGTTTGCCCTGATAAGACAACTAGGCATACCAACATTCTTTGCATCTTTTAGTTCTGCTGATCTGAGATGGCCTGAAATGATGAACACTATTATTAAGCAAGAGGGGAAACAAATAAATGCTGATGAGCTTGACTGGTCTGAAAAGTGTGGACTCATAAGACGAAATCCTGTCACTGCAGCAAGAATGTTTGATCACAGATGGCATTGTTTTCTAAAAAATGTCATAATGTCACCAGCAAAACCTATTGGCCAGATAAAAGACTACTTTTATCGTGTTGAATTTCAACAGCGTGGTTCTCCTCATGTTCACTGTCTGTTTTGGGTGGAAGATGCTCCGAAGCTCAATGATAATGACGCAGACAATGATCCTGCGGTTGCTGAGTTCATTGACACTTACATCACTTGTGAGATACCACCAGAAAATGATACTGTACTTTACGAAACAGTGAACAGTGTTCAGAAGCACAGTACAAGACATTCAAAAACATGTCGCAAGAAAAATACAGTTTGTAGATTTAATTTCCCACGACCACCATCCAGTCGTACGTTTATTACAAGACCAAGTCATGCAGATGAGTTGAAAGGGAAAGATGGAGATGACACAGCAAGTGCAATTACAAAGAAAGTCAAAACTGCTTTATATTCTGATGTCAATTTTGATTCAGTTGATGCCTTTTTTTCATCTATTGGGATTAATCAAACTATGTTTGAAAAAGCATACAACAGGTGTACCAAAAAGAAAAGTATTGTCTTGAAAAGAAATCCAAAAGATGTTTGGGTAAACCAGTATAACAGAGATTTACTGCGTGCTTGGCAAGGGAATATGGATATTCAGTATGTCACAGATGCTTTTTCTGTAGTGGTCTATATAATCAGTTACATCACAAAAGCAGAACAAGAGATGGGTCTGTTACTCCAGCGTACTCAGAGCGAGGCTATGAATGGAAATCTTGATGCTAAAGCGTCATTAAAACAGTTGGGAAGTGTCTATCTGCACAATAGAGAAATCTCTGCTCAAGAGGCTGTGTACAGACTAACAGGAATGCATTTGAAGGAATGTTCTCGTAAAGTACAATTTATTCCGGTAGGACAAAATCCTGTAAAGATGAGTTTGCCTTTGAACATGCTGCGAAACAAAGTGGAAAATGACCAGTCTGATGATGAAAGCAGTTTTTGGATGACAAGTCTCATTGACAGGTACAAAAACAGACCAGAGAAAGAACCACTAGAAAACATATGTCTTGCCAGGTTTTGTTCTGAGTACAGAGTTCTGACAAAATCAGAGGTTTCTTCACATAACAAAACAAATGAAAATGAAATAATTCAACTGAATAATAACAATGGCCATGTCAAACGAAGGACACGAACTGAACCTGCAGTAGTGAGGTACCCAAGGTTTTCACCCACTAAAGATCCAGAAAAATATTATCATTCATTGCTGCAGCTTTTCTTACCATATTACGATGACTGTGATCTGAAGCCGAGCAACTATACCACATATGAGGAGTTTTACAAAAGTGGTGTCATAAAAAGTGGTTGTGACGTGAAACTAGTGAAATCCATTGTTGATGGCAACAGAGAATTGTTTGAAAAGGAAAGTGACAAAATAGACAGAGCTAAACAGCTTTTAGAGCAAGATGTGTATTTAGAAGATGCTTGGGCCCAGATATGTCCTGAAACAGAAAAACAGCGTGATGAATGCATAGAACTGATGAAGGATAAACTATTGCCTGATGAAAATGACACTCAAGAACTTATTCCAGATCTTACAGGAAATCCTCAAACTGTGTGTACAATTGAGACAAACCACACTACAATGCCAAGAGATGATGCACTGCATTTACTGAGGTCACTAAATGAGGAACAATCTGCTGTGTTCTACAAAGTGCAAAAGTGGTGTCTACAGAAAATACTTGGACAAAACCCTGAACCATTTCGATTATTTCTTACTGGTGGAGCAGGCACAGGAAAAAGTCATCTTATTAAGGCAATACAGTATGAGTCTTCCAGACTGTTATCTCAGCTGTCTGAGAATCCTGATGACATTACTGTACTTTTAAGCGCATCTACAGGAGTTGCCGCATATAGCATCGGAGCTTCCACTTTACATCATACATTTGCAATTGGTGCAAACGTCAAACTGCCATATCAGCCTCTTGGTGATGACAAAATAAACTCTTTACGGACAAAATTGGGTAGTTTGCAAATTTTGATTATTGATGAAGTGTCTATGGTTGACCATCGTCTGCTGTCATATATTCACGGAAGGTTGCGACAAATAAAACAAACTGGTGACTACTCTCTCTTTGGAAAAGTGAGCATTCTTGCAGTGGGAGATTATTTTCAGCTTCCGCCTGTTAAAGGCACTGCTCTCTATGCTGATGCAAAAGGAGTAAACCTATGGGAGAATAACTTTGAACTTGCTGAATTAACTAAAGTTGTTCGACAACAAGATTCAAGTTTTGCTGAAATGTTAAATCGGCTCAGAGTACGAAAGAAAAACGAATGTCTTGCCACAGCTGATATTGCTATGTTGAAAAACTGTGAAACAGGAGAGACTTGTAATGATCTTCACATATTCTCTACGAATGCTGAAGTTGATAAATACAACATTGAAAGACTACATGAATGTTGTCCAGAGGCAATCAGTATACATGCTCAAGATTATGTGAAAAATTCAAAAACTGGACGAATGGAACGTAAAGTTGGATTTCATACAAAAGTTTTCAATTCATGTTTGTCTGCATGCGTTTCCCTGGGTATTGGAGCAAAGGTCATGTTAAAAAAAAATATTGATGTTGCAGATGGTCTCGTCAATGGAGCTTTTGGTACAGTGGTCCACATCAGTGAAAGTCGAAACAATGATGATGATTTCCCGTCAGCTATTCATGTGGAGTTTGATAATCCAAATGTTGGTAAAATTCAGAGATCTAAAACGCGCCAGAGATTTTCACAAAATTCAACAGTAATTGAAGTACAAGAAGACCAAGTCACAAATGATGGTGGTATAAGGCGTCAGTTTCCTCTCAGATTAGCATGGGCATGTACAGTTCACAAAGTTCAAGGACTCACAGTAGATAAAGCTGTTGTATCACTAAAGAAAATCTTTACAGCAGGGCAAGCATATGTTGCATTGAGCCGTGTAAGATCTCTCAGTGGGCTAATAATTGAGGACTTTAAAGAGTCGGCTATATTTTGTAATGACAAAATTGAGTTGGCCTTGAAAGATATGCCAAAATTCCCTTTGGAAGAGTACAGTTTTACTAAATCACTTGGTACATTCAGAATAGCACTGGTTAATATACAAAGTCTGAAAGCTCACATTCAGGATGTTGTTGCGCATAAAGCTCTAATGAACGCTGATTGTATTTGTTTGACAGAAACGTGGCTAAATGCTGAGGACAAAGCACAAGAACCACAAATTCCAGAATTTGTGTTCAAGCACAACCCAAGAGCTAAGTGTTATGACAACAGTACTGCTGTTTTTACTGATCTAAAACATCAGAGAGGAGGTGGAGTTGGAATATATTGTTCTGACAAAATTGAGTGTGACATCTTTACTCCTGAGAACTGGAACTTAGAATGTTTATACTTTACAGTTCCACATGTCAATTTGACTGCTGTGCTGTTGTACAGGCCCAATTCATATAAAACTGACATGTTTCGACAGCAGCTATTACAGGTTATTGAAGAGGTGGAAAACCATCCAGGACAGAAAATAATCATGGGAGACTTTAATGAAGACATCTTTACTTCATCTACAATTGTGAAATTAATGGAAACTCATGGATACAGTCAACATGTACAGAATCCAACCACAGAAAAAGGTACATTATTAGATCACGTTTATACTAAAGATATGGAAGGTATAAGTGTTGACATTGTGCAAACTTACTATAGTTTTCATCAGGCAATACTCATTTCACTGCTGTGATCAAATTTGTGGTAAAGATTCCGCCTGCTATTGGGGGACGGGGTGGGTAGGGAGGCAATAGACAAGGCGGCTCCCTAGGGGAGGGAAAAATGGAGACCGGGTTGGCTGGCACAGGGGTTGATTGGCATAGGGTTTATTTTTAAATGTTTTTAAATTTGCATCAAACTACTGAATCTCTTTTTAATTATGAGTAAACAAAACTTGTTTTTTTATCACTTTCTCTTGCAGCCAGGAATGGATCATTTGTGCACCTTCTATGTTCCTTAGATATATAATAGCCATTTCTCACGCCCCCTCTCCAGAATAGAAATCCTGATTCACCCTTACCATGGTCACCATGGTGTGTAAATTACCACTAAAAGTTTATAAGGCAGACATTTGATAAAGTCATTGCTACTGTTGAGGATGTGATCGACTTGAGGTTATCTAAATTCACCAATGCATTTGGACCAAGGAGTCAGGTCCGAGATCACTCCAAAATTGTTTAACTTATATTGTTTTTTATATATTTGTTTTATAGTTTAAAATTGTGCCAATCAACTCCATAATCCATAGTGGATTTTAAGTAGGCCATGCTGCAGGAATTGGGAGATAAAATTATGGTAGTAACTACAAAATATGTTTATTTATAAAAAGATTTATATGACATAGATATAGCCTCTAAAATTACAACAATTGCCAATGATTTATTGTCCATGTAACAGTTTTTGTTTTGTTTAGAAATTTGTTGCAAAATCAGTACAATGGGTAATTTGTATATATATATATATATATATATATATTCAAAAAAATATATCCAGCCAACCCAGGTTTCCTCTTTTTTTTTTTTCACTACATTTTTATTAAGCTTGAATCAGCAACTTTGGGCTATTATGCAAAACCACACCCATTAGAGTTATCACTTTATAACATGGTTTTAGCTTGACATTTGGACTATGGGGCCAGACCATCATATTAGGTATTCAGGTTTCTAGGATTCAAATTACATACTTGAATTTTTTAAATAACAGGCATCAAAAGATTTTTTGCATCAGTTCTGAACAGAGATTCAGAATGGCTTCCACACAAGCTATGTCCATGCTGTAAAGTAGTTGCATTTGGTGAACATTTTGTCAGTTTCTAAGTAGAACAAGCAATTTTCTGTTTAGCATGTGGTAATTTTTTATTTTCTAAAATGTTTTAAAATAAACTAGCATGTCAGATATATTTACATCAAAAGCAAATACATTGTAAATCAGGGACGTATAATGTGATTTTCCTGAACTAGCTAAGGTGTTTTTCTTCAATATCATCATTCTACAGCAAATTTTATGCTGAGTTGAAGATATGTAGTTCTACTTACAGCACTGTTTTCATGGCCTATGATGTAATAATCGTATACATTTTGTATACAGGGAATTTTATTTATTCATTTAAGTAAATTATGATTTTTTTTTTTTTTTTATTGTAAAATGCCAAAAATTGTAGTGTTACTTTCACATTCCCTAGCAGAAACCTTTCTCAAGCAATAGACAATCTGGAGCTTATGGACAACTGAACTTTTCAATCTCTGCTCAAAGATTTGACCATCTCATCCTTCATCTGAACAAAAACAAGTGACCATCGCCTGTTAAAAGAACATTTCATCTCTTACCATCTACAATCATCTCTTACCATCTACAACAACATAGGAAAGAAAAAAAGAAAAAATAAGCAGGCTTTCTTGTTGAACAAAACATGATCTTCACAGAGATGTGAGTATATTTATTATTTATTCAATACTGTTTTGAATGTGCTTTTCATAATCATATTATTCATACATTTTCTTATGTTGCATAAAACTACATTAAACAACAACATTTTGTTTTACTATTTTGTAGGACTATGAGGACACTACAAGTCATCCGTCACATTCTAGTTCAAAACAACTGACCATCTGATCAACCTATT
Source organism: Scardinius erythrophthalmus (assembly GCF_964197995.2). Taxonomy (NCBI): domain Eukaryota; kingdom Metazoa; phylum Chordata; class Actinopteri; order Cypriniformes; family Leuciscidae; genus Scardinius; species Scardinius erythrophthalmus. Next base: position 259,620 of record NW_028296510.1, on the reverse strand, counting down.
TGAGAAAATTCCCCACTTCATTTGATGCACAGCACACAACCAAAAGACTGCACTTTGCTAAAACTATGCTTCTAAATACAGACCTGATGTGAGTATTAATATTTTTTTTTTATTAATGCTATTTTGCATAAATGTTTAACTTTCATATTTAGTATTTTGTTAAGTTAAAACATCATTGAAAAGTATGTTTTTTTTTTTTTTTTATGTTTGTAGGTATACTATGAGGGCATTTCAACATTATACAAGATGATACACAGATGTGGCATAGTAATGACAACATGCATACTTCCTTAAGCAGAATTTGTTCACAACAGGACAGTAGTACAAAAAATAACTAATTTACACTTTGTATTTCAATGTGGATACAATGTATATTCAATGGATTTTTTAAAATGCATTGTTTGGATGTATACTTGTAAATGCAATGTAAACAAAATTATATTGCATTTACAAGTGTAGATACTTATAACTACATTACAAATGTACCCACCATGTAGTGACAAGTCCCATACAGTACGTGTGGCTTTGCATAATAGCCAATGCTCAAGAGTAGGACTGAAAACTTGCTGGTTCAAGGTAGTCATTAGGCATCAATATTATTTATGTTTTGTTTTGTTTTAGAACTACTATTGTAATGTTCATTTTGTTCAAATTTTCCTGTGTTTACTACCTGTTTTCTGAGTTGCTTATATTTGTAGTGTGTTCTTATTCGTTTCCTTGGTTAGCCATTATGCTTATTTGTGTCTATTTTAGTTCATTATTATCTCTTATGTATTCAAAGTGCTCTGTTTCTTCAGCTGATTGCTAGCGATTTTCTCAGTTTGCTAACCTGTTTGATTTTGATCTCTGTTGCCTTGGCTCCACCTTGGCTTCTCACTCCATTGGCTCTACTATATGGCCTATTGTCCCTCGGCTTCAACGGGTTCCTCATCATTCAGACTCTGCCCTGGTCTGTGATCCACCTGATTCCACAACAGACTTCCAGGCCTACCGCTATGTCTACCTTCTCCAATAATTCAGCTTTACCAGGGACTTTCAATCCGTCCAGCTGCACCATCATCCTCATTCCCACCAGCTTCACCTTGAACTGTGCATCTTCCATCTCCACTTGGTCATCTGGTCCACTGGTATGAAAGTGATCCTCCAACTCTCTGGCGCCATCAATGCATCCCACTCTGTCATTCTTACTGAACAAAAACATCTTTAAAATGAATTTAATGTGAGTATATTTAATATTTACAATTGGTGTTTTGCATATATTTGTCACTTGCATACTCTGCTTAACATCCTATAAAACTGCAATAAACAACAACATTTTATTGTATTATGTTGTAGGACTATGTGGACACTGCACAGCATCTGTCACCTCCTAGTTAAAACAACTGACTCTGTCTGCACCCTCCAAAACACTGTAATCCATCCCTCCAGGTCTATCACATTTGTTACTTCCACCAGCTGTTCCTCAATCTGCAGATCTTCTACCTCCACCTTGGCCCTCCAGTGCAGTGGTTTCACTCTGGTTCTCCAGCCTTCCTCACTTTGCCTTGGTCTTCCATCTGATCTGCACTGGTCTGCACCCTCTCCACAATGAGCCTCCATTCCTTCGGGCTCCATCAAGGCATCCCACTATGCCATTTTTGCCGTGGTAAGCTCCATTGATTTTGCATTGGTCTCTTCGTCCACTGCACGCCCATGGGCTCTTCCTCCACTGGGTGTCTTCCTCGCTCTAGACCACCTTAGTCTTTTTGCCTACCAACACAGTGGCTGTTGTGATGTAGTATTTAGGCGTGAAGAGCTGCCTTTTGGAACTGCAGGAAATGTCATGCTTCATTTCTGTTCTAGGACTGGTGTTTTGATTAAAAATATTCAATAGTTTCAGACTTTATACTTATGTTTATTTCGTGTTTTCTGAGGTGCCTATGTTTCTAGTGTGTTCTCATTTCTTCAGACTCATCATTCTGACTCTGCCCTGGTTTGTGATCCACCTGGTTCCACAACAGACTTCCAGGCTTACCGCTATGTCTGCACCCTCCAATAATTCAGCTTCACCAGGGACCTTCATCCCTCCAGCTGCATCATCATCCTCATTCCCACCAGCTTCACCTTGACCTGCATATCTTCAATCTCCACTTGGTCATCTGATCCACTGGTATCAAAGTGATTCTCCAACTCTCTGGCGTCATCAACACATCCCACTCTGTCATTCTTACTGAACAAAAACATCTTTAAAATGAATTTAATGTGAGTATATGTAATATTTAGAATTGGTGTTTTGCATATATTTGTCACTTGCCTACTACTTGTTAATCTGCTTAACATCCTATACAACTGCAATAAACAACAACATTTTATTTTACTGTGTTGTAGGACTATGTGGACACTGCACATCATCTGTCATCTCCTAGTTAAAACAACTGACTCTGTCTGCACCCTCCAAAACACCGTAGTCCATCCCTACAGCTCCACCACCTTTGTTACTTCCAGCAGCTGTACCTCAATCTGCAGACCTTCTACCTCCACCTTGGCCCTTCAGTACAGTGGTATCACCTTGGTTCTCCAGCCTTCCTCACTTTGCCTTGGTCTTCCAAGGCATCCCACTATGCCATTTCTGCCATGGTAACCTCCATTGATTTTGTATTGGTCTCTTTGTCCACTGCACACCCATGGGCTCTTCCTGCACTTGTGTGGTGTCTTCCTCGCTCTGCTCCACCTTAGTCTTTCTGCCCAACACCACAGTGGCTTTTGTGATGTACTATTTAGGCATGAAGAGCTGCATTTCGGAACTGTCATGCTTCGTTTCTGTTCTAGGACTGGTGTTTTGATTAAAAATAATTCAATAGTGTCTGAGTTTATACTTATGTTTATTTCCTGTTTTCTGAGGTGCCAATGTTTCAAGTGTGTTGTAATTTTTTTTCATCATTTGCCCATTATTCTCACCTGTGTCTGGATACAAGAGTTTTGTATTTTAAATAGTTTATTATTAACTTATTTTACTTTAAAACTATTGTTTTACATTTTTAAATATGCACATTGTAACTAGACTGCCAGTTTATGTTTTAAAGTTTTTAGAGATACATTGTACTTAAAAATTATATGCCTCTACAGATTGATGATACAAATGTATGTATTTTTATTATTATATTGATTTAATTAATTAAATACAAAAATGCTACTTATTGTTAATACATACTAAGAATTCTGTCATTATTTTTAGTATAATTTCTAAAAGGTTTGTTTTACCTTTGAACTTTTTTGTGATCTTGAATGTTTCGTACGCAGACGTGAATCCAGTGACTATCTAAAAATGTGTGTTTACCTGTGTTTTTATGAAGGCAGCACTTTAAATTAGAACATCAATTAAACTGAGGGTAGCTACATTAAACTGTTTAAAGCATGCATTGCTATTTGCATCAAATCATTATTGTGTCCACATAGAATCTAGACTATGTTCTTGCCATTAATTTATTTCTACTACACCTTATAACATTAAAACCAACTATGTATTTCTAACAGGCAAAATGGCATAATATATGACAAATATATAATATATATCAAATTTAGTTTGCTGTCAAAAGTGACTGAATCCACAAGCACACACGCAAGCAGTAAAGTATTGAACAATTTTGTAACAAAAAAAGATTCAATGAAAGCCACAGCAGGACTGCAGCACACATCAGTGTTTCCTGAACGTATGTACGGCTTTGATCGAATACTGGAGTTAATGATTTAATAAACAATTCATAAATACAGGCATTTGCTTCGTAACCGTACTAAATTAATGACTGACTCAATCATAAACACAGTGATTTACCGCCCCCTACTGTTTTAAGTTTAATACTTAAATCATACATTGCATATTTCTCTATTGAACATTTAAAAATATATATATGATTGCCTAACCCTGCTAAAAAAATAATCTGTTCGGGGTACAACACTCTAAAAACTATTGGAACCACTGGACTATGGTATAAAAGTAAAAAAAAATCTGTACAAACTATAATTCTGAGAATTATAACAATCAACTCCTCTTATACTCATGTCCTTCACCGCCATGACTTTTGCCTTCTTTTTGATAATATTTTAATTGTAACATAGTCATAAAAGTCTTTATATGAACAATCAATAGGCTAAACTGCAGGGATGCATAGCCTACTGGGTGATATGGGAACTGCCATCCATAAAATATTTATCCTGTATAAAATACAAATGCAAGCAGTGTTTTCTGTTGATAGAATTTCTGTCTTGGTGCCATAAGTATTACAAGTGATGATCAATAAGGGTCAATGACGTATAAGGATTTTCGACAGGTCAATTTAAAAAAAAAAAAAAAAATAAATAATCTGTTGCAATTGTTCAATGATGCTTCCAAGCACCAATTATATTGAATCCCTAATGTATATCAGCTATTTCTACTGAAATATAAAGGCTGTGATATTAATTTGTAGAGCTATGGTGTACTGGAAACATTGTTTTACATATAATCTGTCAAATGCTGAAAAATCATTAAATGTTAAACCTTTATAAATAAAATAAAACATATTTTTCAATATTCATATTTTTCAAGTTGACATGATTACAAAACTGATGTGATAAGGTCAGAGTGAAGTGACAACGACACATACAAAGTTTGGTGTCTATGTCAAAGCATTGCAGAGATAAAGCCTGAAAAGTGCTATTGGCATCATGCCTCAAATTTGCTGCTGCACTATACGAAAACGGTTTCGTCTATCGACACGAAATCCATAACTTTTAGTCAGCACAGTCTGGAGATGATACAATTCAATTTTGGTGAAAATCGGACAAACGGTCTAAGAGGAGTTCGAAAAAGTAGTTTTTTCGGAAAATTCAAAATGGCGGAAAACTTTCCATGACGGAAAATGACGTCATAGGGTGCAATCGAATCGTATTGAGCTACGGAATCAGATGAAAACGGAATTTTGTTTCTAGCCCTTGTGGTTCAAAAGTTATTAGCATAAACATGAGTACAACTTTGGACAGTTGGTGGCGCTAGAGGAAATGAGTTGGAGACTCCAAATTTGCTAGGCTGATAGTTCAGACTCTCCTCTGTCAGTGTGCCAAATTTCATAACTTTCCCACAAGCGTAAACATACGTAGTCAAAAGTTATTAGCATTTTTGGGAATTTAATTATAACTTTTGACCAAAAGGTGGCGCTGTCTCGTAATCTTTTGAGTACCTTCAGGGCCTTGTACTGATGACCTATACCGAGTTTCGTAACGATACGTTCATGCATTCCTAAAATACAGCATTTTAGCACATAATTCAAAATGGCCGACAGCCAAAATGGCTGATCTGGGAAAATTGGATATCAGTCGACTCAGCATGTTGCCCTGAATCTAACAAGACCACTTTTATGATTTTTGGACAAACCATTCAGAAGTTATAAGCAAAAACAGCCATTTTTCATATCTCCGGACCAGTAGGTGGCACTGCGCCGAAACGCAGCATGTAGGCTCAGGTCATGCTTGTGATGATATGTGCTTAGTTTGGTCTGAATACGATAAAGCGTTGCGGAGATACAGGCTTGTGTCTGTTTTCGCAAGCGCTACATAAAATTTGTTTGCGCGGTATTCGAGAACGGTTTGACGAATCAACACGAATTGCATAACTATTTGTCGGCATGGTCTGAAGATGATCTGATTCAATTTTCGTGGAAATTGGAGCAACAACCTAGGAGGAGTTCGAAAAAGTAGGTTTTTTGAAAAATTCAAAATGGCGGAAAAATTATAATGACGAAAAATGACGTCATATGGTGCAATCGAATCGTCATGAGCTCAGGAATCAGAGCAAAAAAGAATTTTGTTTCTAGCCATTGTGGTTCAAAAGTTATTAGCATAAACATGAGTGCAACTTTGGACAGTTGGTGGCGCTAGAGGGAATGACTTAGACACACCAAAATTGGTGTATTTAATGTTGGGACTGTCCTCTATCAGAATGTCAAACCATTAAAACTTTCCCGCAATCGGTTCTATGGGCTGTCATAGACTCCCAGTCGGAAAAATGAAGAATAATAATAATAATAATAATAATAATAATAATAATAAGAACGCGAACGAAAACAATAGGTGCCTCCGCACCTTCGGTGCTTGGCCCCTAATAATAATAAGAACGGGAACGAAAACAATAGGTGCCTCCGCACCTTCGGTGCTTGGCCCCTAATAATAATAAGAACGGGAACGAAAACAATAGGTGCCTCCGCACCTTCGGTGCTTGGCCCCTAATAATAATAATAATAAATATAGCTGCAAGCAGCAATTACCGGGGCCAAGCAGAATAAGACGACAAGACATGCCAAAATGTCTGAAAGTGTCAGACCAACTGCAACAATGAGCAATTAAAGACATTTAAAGAGGATTTTAGGCGAAATGGCTGAAAAATCATGTAAAAAGTGATTCAAAATATGATTTAATGGATTGTCACTTTTGACCAAAAGGTGGCGCTGTTACGAAATTGATGTGGTGTGGTCAGAGTAAGTAGACAGTGACACATACAAAGTTTTGTGTCAATATGTCGAGGCATTGCAGATATAAAGCCTGAATAGTCATTTTGGCATCATGCCTCAACTTTGCTGCTGTGCTATACGAAAACGGTTTCATCAATCGACACGAAATCCATAACTTTTTGTCGGCACAGTCTGGAGATGATACGATTCGATTTTGGTGAAAATCGGACAAACGGTCTAGGAGGAGTTCGAAAAAGTAGGTTTTGACTGAAAATCAAGATGGCGGACAGGAAGTTTGGCCAAATAAGGAAAACTTGGTATCTATGTTCTCGGCTTGACCCAAGGAATCTATTAAGAACCGTGGAATTTCAATAGCCAGATTTATTCAAAAGTTATTAGCCTTTTTGGAAATTTTGTTATAACTTTTGACCACTAGGTGGCGCTGTCTTGAAATATTTTGGTTGCCTTCAGGGGATGGTGCTGATGACACAATCTGAGTTTCGTAATATTACACCAATGCATTTGTTTAGTATAGCATTTTATTTCACAAAACTGTATTGAAGTCAATGGGAATTTCATATTTTGTTCAATTATAGCGCCACCAAGAGGCTCAGTCCCACAATTTTTTTTACGTGTCCTCAGAGTGAGCCCATACATATGTGTGTCAATTTTGGTGAAAATATCTCAATTCGCTTCGGAGTTATAGACATTTATATGAAAAAACACGAAAAAAATGACTGACACATGACTTTGATTGGAAATTAGTACCCCTAAACATCAATATTTTCGCATTTGGGCATTGGCGTATAGCTATCGACCTATGTTTCCAAACTTCTGACGGTGGTTTCGTCTCGATCGGACTAGCGGTTTCAAAGATATAGCCAAATGTTTTTTAAGCGCTAAATCACAACGCTACACAAACCGTAAGGCGAAACCTAGCATGTTTGGTATCGTAGGACTCGGCAACGATTCAGGAGTCTAAAAAGATGAGTTTCGTGAAAATAAGTCGACCACACCCAAAGTTATAAGCATTTGAAAAAAAAAATTCACCACTAGGTGGCGCTGTTTCGAAACTTCTCAGGCTCATTCAGGGCATTGTGCTGATGACCCATACCACGTTTCGTAACAATCCGTTCATGCGTTCATAAAATACAGAATTTTAGCACAAAATTCAAAATGGCCGACAGCCAAAATGACCGATATGGTCAAATTGGATATCAGTCGACTCGGCATGTTGCCCTGAATCTAACGAGACCAATTTTATGATTTTTGGACAAACTGTTCAGAAGTTATAAGCAAAAATAGCCATTTTTCATATCTCCGGACCAGTAGGTGGCGCTGCGCCGAAACACAGCATGTAGCCTCAGGTCATGCTTGTGAGTAAAAGTACCAAGTTTGGTCTGAATACGATAAACCGTTGCGGAGATACGGCCTTACGACTGTTTTTGCTAGCGCTACGTAAAATGTATTTGTGCGTTTATCGAAAACGGTTTGACGAATCCATTTGAATTCCATAACTTTTTGTCAGCACTACCTGAAGATGATCTGGTTCAATTTTCGTGCAAATCGGACAAACCGTCTAGGACGAGTTCGAAAAAGTAGCTTTTTTTGAAAATTCAAGATGGCGGCCATATTTTTATGACGGAAAATGACGTCATAGGGTGCAATCGAATCGCCATGAGCTCAGGAATCAGAGGAAAAAAGAATTTCGCTGATTGGCCTTACGGTTCAAAAGTTATTAGCAAAATAAAAGTGAAACTTTGGACAGGTGGTGGCGCTAGAGGGAATGACTTAGAAACACCAAAATTGGTGTATTTAATGTTGAGACGGTCCTCTATCAGAATGTCAAACCAAAACAACTTTCCCGCAATCGGTTCTATGGGCTGCCATAGACTCCCATGGCGGAAGAATAATAATAATAATAATAATAATAATAATAATAATAATAAATATAGCTGCAAGCAGCAATTATCGGGGCCAAGCGCAAGCAGATGACAGGATATGCCAACATGGCTGAAGGTGTCAGACCAACTGCAACAATGAGCAATTAAATACATTTAAAGAGGATTTCAGGTGAAATGGCTGAAAAATCATATAAAAAGTCATTTAAAATATGATTTAATGGATTATCACTTTCGACCAATAGGTGGCGCAGTTACAAAAGTGATGTGATGTGGTCAGAGTGAAGTGACAATGACACATACAAAGTTTGGTGTCAATATGTCAAGGCATTGCAGAGATAAAGCCTGAATAGTGCTTTTAGCATCATGCCTCAAATTTGCTGCTACGCTATACGAAAACGGTTTCATCTATCCACACGAAATCCATAACTTTTATTCAGCATAGTCTGGAGATGATACGATTCGATTTTGGTGAAAATTGGACAAACGGTCTAGGAGGAGTTCGAAAAAGTAGGTTTTGACTGAAAATCAAGATGGCGGACAGGAAGTTTGGCCAAATAAGGAAAACTTGGTATCTATGTTCTCGGCTTGACTGAAGGAATGTATTAAGACCAGTGGCATTTCAAAAGCCAGGTTTATTCAAATTTTATTAGCCTTTTTGTAAATTTTGTCATAATATTTGATCACTAGGTGGCGCTCTCTCGAAATATTTTGGGTACCTTCAGGGGATGGTGCTGATGGCACATTCTGAGTTTCGTAATATTACACCAATGCATTTGTTTACTTTGGCATTTTATTTCACAAAACTGTATTGAAGTCAATGGGAATTTCATGTTTTGTTCTATTATAGTGCCACCAAGAGGCTCAGTCCCACCATTTTTTTTATGTGTCCTCAGAGTGAGCCCATGCATATTTGTGTCAATTTTGGTGAAAATATCTCAATTCACTTCGGAGTTATAGACATTTATATGAAAAAACACGTAAAAAATGACTGACACATGACTTTGATTGGATTTTACTACCCCTAAACATCAATATTTTCGCATTTGGGCATTGGCGTATAGCTATCGACCTATGTTTCCAAACTTCTGAAGGTGGTTTCGTCTCGATCGGACAAGCGGTTTCAAAGATATAGCCAAATGTTTTTTAAGCGCTAAATCACAACGCTACACAAACCATAAGGCGAAACCTAACATGTTCAGTATCGTTGGACTCGGCAACGATTCAGGAGTCTAAAGAGATGAGTCCTGTGAAAATAAGTTGACCACACCCAAAGTTATAAGCATTTGGAAGCATTTGGGAAAAAAAATTCACCACTAGATGGCACTGTTTCGAAACTTCTCAGGCTCCTTCAGGACATCGTGCTGATGACCCATACCGAGTTTCGTAACGATAGGTTCATGCATTCCTAAAATACAGCATTTTAGCACATAATTCAAAATGGCCGACAGCCAAAATGGCTGATCTGGGAAAATTGGATATCAGTCGACTCAGCATGATGCCCTGAATCTAACAAGACCACTTTTATGATTTTTGGACAAACCATTCAGAAGTTATAAGCAAAAACAGCCATTTTTCATATCTCCGGACCAGTAGGTGGCACTGCGCCGAAACGCAGCATGTAGGCTCAGGTCATGCTTGTGATGATATGTGCTTAGTTTGGTCTGAATACGATAAAGCGTTGCGGAGATACAGGCTTGTGTCTGTTTTCGCAAGCGCTACATAAAATTTGTTTGCGCGGTATTCGAGAACGGTTTGACGAATCAACACGAATTGCATAACTTTTTGTCGGCATGGTCTGAAGATGATCTGATTCAATTTTCGTGGAAATTGGAGCAACGGCCTAGGAGGAGTTCGAAAAAGTAGGTTTTTCGGAAAATTCAAAATGGCGGAAAAATTATAATGACGAAAAATGACGTCATATTGTGCAATCGAATCGTCATGAGCTCAGGAATCAGAGGGAAAAAGAATTTTGTTTCTAGCCCTAGTGGTTCAAAAGTTATTAGCATAAACATGAGTGCAACTTTGGACAGTTGGTGGCGCTAGAGGGAAAGACTTAGACACACCAAAATTGGTGTAATTAATGTTGGGACTGTCCTCTATCAGAATGTCAAACCATTACAACTTTCCCGCGATCGGTTCTATGGGCTGCCATAGACTCCCAGTCGGAAGAAGGAAGAATAATAATAATAATAATAATAATAATAATAAGAACGGGAACGAAAACAATAGGTGCCTCCGCACCTTCGGTGCTTGGCCCCTAATAATAAGAAACGGAACAGATACAATAGGTGCCTCCGCACCTTCGGTGCTTGGCCCCTAATAATAATAATAAGAAACGGAACAGATACAATAGGTGCCTCCGCACCTTCGGTGCTTGGCCCCTAAATATAGCTGCAAGCAGCAATTACCGGGGCCAAGCAGAATAAGACGACAAGACATGCCGACATGTCTGAAAGTGTCAGACCAACTGCAACAATTAGCAATTAAAGACATTTAAAGAGGATTTTAGACGAAATGGCTGAAAAATCATAGAAACAGTAATTAAAAATATGATTTAATGGATTATCACTTTCGACAAATAGGTGGCGCAGTTACAAAACTGATGTGATGTGGTCAGAGTGAAGTGACAATGACACATACAAAGTTTGGTGTTAATATGTCAAGGCATCGCAGAGATAAAGCCTGAATAGTGCTATTAGCATCATGCCTCAACTTTGCTGCTGCGCTATACGAAAACGTTTTCGTCTATCGACACGAAATCCATAACTTTTAGTCGGCACGGTCTGGAGATGATACGATTCGATTTTGGTGAAAATCGGACAAACGGTCTAGGAGGAGTTCGAAAAAGTAGGTTTTGACTGAAAATCAAGATGGCGGACAGGAAGTTCGGCCAAATAAGGAAAACTTGGTATCTATGTTCTCGGCTTGACCCAAGGAATCTATTAAGACCAGTGGCATTTCAATAGACAGATTTATTCAAAAGTTATTAGCCTTTTTGGAAATTTTGTTATAACTTTTGACCACTAGGTGGCGCTGTTTCGAAACTTCTCACACTCCTTCGGGACATCGTGTTGATGACCCATGCCAAGTTTCGTAACAATCCGTTCATGCATTGTTAAAATACAGCATTTTAGCACAAAATTCAAAATGGCCGACAGTCAAAATGGCCGATATGGCAAAATTGGATATCAGTCGACTCGGCATGTCGCCCTGAATCTATCAAGACCAATTTTATGATTTTTGGACAAACTGTTCAGAAGTTATAAGCAAAAATAGCCATTTTTCATATCTCCGGACCAGTAGGTGGCGCTGCGCCGAAACGCAGCATGTAGCCTCAGGTCATGCTTGTGAGGACATGTACCAAGTTTGGTCTGAATACGATAAACCGTTGCGGAGATACAGCCTTACGACTGTTTTTGCTAGCGCTACGTAAAATGTATTCGTGCGTTTATCGAAAACGGTTTGACGAATCAATTTGAATTCCATAACTTTTGGTCAGCTCTGCCTGAAGATGATCTGGTTCAATTTTCGTGCAAATCGGACAAACCGTCTAGGACGAGTTCGAAAAAGTAGCTTTTTCAGAAAATTCAAAATGGCGGCCATATTTATATGACGGAAAATGACGTCATAGGGTGCAATCGAATCGGCGTGAGCTCAGGAATCAGAGGAAAAAAGAATTTTGTTGATTGGCCTTACGGTTCAAAAGTTATTAGCAAAATAAAAGTGAAACTTTGGACAGGTGGTGGCGCTAGAGGGAATGACTTAGAAACACAAAAATTGGTGTATTTAATGTTGGGACTGTCCTCTATCAGAATGTCAAACCAAAACAACTTTCCCGCAATCGGTTCTATGGGCTGCCATAGACTCCCATGGCGGAAGAAGAAGAAGAATAATAATAATAATAATAATAAGAACGCGAACAGAAACAATAGGTGCCTCCGCACCTTCGGTGCTTGGCCCCTAAATATAGCTGCAAGCAGCAATTACCGGGGCCAAGCAGAATAAGACGACAAGACATGCCAACATTGCTGAAAGTGTCAGATCAACTGCAACAATTAGCAATTAAAGACATTTAAAGAAGATTTTAGGCGAAATGCCTGAAAAATCATATAAACAGTAATTAAAAATATGATTTAATGGATTATCACTTTCGACCAATAGGTGGCGCAGTTACAAAACTGATGTGATGTGGTCAGAGTGAAGTGACAATGACACATACAAAGTTTGGTGTCAATATGTCAAGGCATTGCAGAGATAAAGCCTGAATAATGCTTTTAGCATCATGCCTCAACTTTGCTGCTGCGCTATACGAAAACGGTTTCGTCAATCGACACGAAATCCATAACTTTCAGTCGGCACAGTCTGGAGATGATATGATTCGATTTTGGTGAAAATCGGACAATCGGTGTAGGAGGAGTTCGAAAAAGTAGGTTTTGAATGAAAATAGCATTTTATTTCACAAAACTCTATTGAAGTCAATGGGAATTTCATGTTTTGTTCTATTATAGCGCCACCAAGAGGCTCAGTCCCACAATTTTTTTTACGTGTCCTCAGAGTGAGCCCATACATATGTGTGTCAGTTTTGGTGAAAATATCTCAATTCGCTTCAGAGTTATAGGCATTTATATGAAAAAACACGTAAAAAATGACTGACACATGACTTTGTTTGGAATTTACTACCCCTAAACATCAATATTTTCGCATTTGGGCATTGGCGTGTAGCTATCGACCTATGTTTCCAAACTTCTGACGGTGGTTTCGTCTCGATCGGACTAGCGGTTTCGAAGATATAGCCAAATGTTTTTTAAGCGCTAAATCACAACGCTACACAAACCGTAAGGCGAAACCTAGCATGTTTGGTATCATAGGACTCGGCAATGATTCAGGAGTCTAAAAAGATGAGTTTCGTGAAAATAAGTTGACCACACCCAAAGTTATAAGCATTTGAAAAAAAAAATTCACCACTAGGTGGCGCTGTTTCGAAACTTCTCACGCTACTTCAGGACATCGGGCTGATGACCCATACCAAGTTCCGTAACAATCCGTTCATGTGTTCTTAAAATACAGCATTTTAGCACAAAATTCAAAATGGCCGACAGCCAAAATGGCCGATATGGTAATATTGGATATCAGTGGACTCGGCATGTTACCCTGAATCTAACGAGACCAATTTTATGATTTTTGGACAAACTGTTCAGAAGTTATAAGCAAAAATAGCCATTTTTCATATCTCCGGACCAGTAGGTGGCGCTGCGCCGAAACACAGCATGTAGCCTCAGGTCATGCTTGTGATGACATGTACCAACTTTGGTCTGAATCTGATAAAGCGTTGCGGAGATACGGCTTTACATCTGTTTTCGCAAGCGCTACGTAAAATTTATTCGTGGGTTTATCGAAAACTGTTAAGCGAATCAACTTGAATTCCATAACTTTTTGTCAGCATGGTCTGTAGATGATCTGGTTTAATTTTCGTGCAAATCGGACAAACCGTCTAGGACGAGTTCGAAAAAGTAGCTTTTTAGATAAATTCAAAATGGCGGCCATATTGTTATGACGGAAATGACGTCATAGGGTGCAATCGAATTGGCATGAGCTCAGGAATCAGAGAGAAAAAGAATTTTGTTGATTGGCCTTACGGTTCAAAAGTTCTTAGCAAAATAAAAGTGAAACTTTGGACAGGTGGTGGCGCTAGAGGGAATGACTTAGACACACCAAAATTGGTGTATTTAATGTTGGGACTGTCCTCTATCAGAATGTCAAACCAAAACAACTTTCCCGCATTCGGTTCTATGGGCTGCCATAGACTCCCAGTTGGAAGAAGGAAGAATAATAATAATTAAAGCTGCAAGCAGCGATGAAAGGGCCCTCGCACCCGTGCCATCAACACTTTGTGGCTTTAGGAAGACAGAGCATGGTTGGGAAATGTACATTTAAGGAGGTATATATAGTAAGAGTATGTCAAAGTCAGTTACAAAATGTTTTGTATAATGGTGATAATAGCATGCTTCATGACTCAGCTAAGTGTTGCTAGCATGTTTAGTCTGTTTCTAGCATGCTTAGTACACAATAATTATGTGGTTAGTACTGCATTACTGTGTTAACCATGTCAGTTTCTGTTGCCAGTAGGTGGCGTTATGACTATAGCTGAATATGAGCATGGATGTGTGTTCAGGACAGAACTCTTATCAAACGTGTGAAGTTTGGTGCAAATTGGAAATTGCCTTCTTGAGTAACAAAAAAGTCATGTTTCATTGAATTAGCATTCTTTAGCACTTAGCTAAGCATTGTTAGCATGTTTTAACATGTTTCTAGCATGTTTAGAACTCAATGGCATTTTTAACATGTTGCTAGAACGGCATCAATGTGTTAAACATGTCACTTCCTGTTGCCAGTAGGTGGCGCTATTACTATAAATGAACATTCTCATGTAGATGTATTCAGGCCATGACTCTTATCAAAAGTGTGAAGTTTGGGGCAGATTGGACATTCCATGTCTGAGTTACAGCAAATTCCTATTTAATTGCAATAATAGCATGCTTTAGCACTTAGCTAAGAGTTTGCTAGCATGTTTTAGCATTTTTCTAGTATGTTGTTAGCATGTTTAACACTTGCTGGCACTTTTTTATATGTTATTAGGAGTCCATAACAGTGTTAAACATGTCACTTCCTGTTGCCAGCAGGTGGCGCTATGACTGTAACTGAATATGAGCATGGTCATGTGTTCAGGACAGAACGCTTATCAAAAGTGTGAAGTTTGGGGCAGATTGGACATTGCCTTCTTGAGTAACAACAACATCCTGTTTCATTGAATTAGCATGCTTTACCACTTAGCTAAGTATTGCTAGCATGTTTTAACATTAGCTAGCATGTTTTAACATGTTTCTAGCATGTTTAGAACTCAATGGCATTTTTAACATGTTGCTAGAACGGCATCAATGTGTTAAACATGTCACTTCCTGTTGCCAGTAGGTGGCGCTATTACTATAAATGAACATTCTCATGTAGATGTATTCAGGCCATGACTCTTATCAAAAGTGTGAAGTTTGGGGCAGATTGGACATTCCATGCCTGAGTTACAGCAAATTCATATTTAATTGCAGTAATATCATTCTTTAGCACTTAGCTAAGTGTTTGCTAGTATGTTTCAGCATGTCTCTAGTATGTTGGTAGGATGTTTAGCACCTACTGGCATTTTTTTATATGTTATTAGGAGTCAAGAACAGTGTTAAACGTCACTTCCTGTTGCCAGCAGGTGGCGCTATGACTATAACTAAATATGAGCATGGACATGTGTTCAAGAGATAACTCTTATCAAACGTGTGAAGTTTGGGGTAGATTGTACATTGCCTTCTTGAGTAACAACAAAGTCCTGTTTCATTGAATTAGCATGCTTTAGCATTTAGCTAAGTATTGCTAGCATGTTTTAACATGTTTCTAGCATGTTTAGAACTCAATGGCATTTTTAACATGTTGCTAGAACGGCATCAACGTGTTAAACATGTCACTTCCTGGTGCCAGTAGGTGGCGCTATTACTATAACTAAATTTGAGCATAGACATGTGTTCAGGCCATGATTCTTATCAAACGTGTGAAGTTTGGGGCAGATTGGACATTCCATGCCTGAGTTACAGCAAATTCCTATTTAATTGCAATAATAGCATGCTTTAGCACTTAGCTAAGAGTTTGCTAGCATGTTTTAGCATGTTTGTAGTATGTTGTTAGCATGTTTAACACTTGCTGGCACTTTTTTATATGTTATTAGGAGTCCATAACAGTGTTAAACATGTCACTTCCTGTTGCCAGCAGGTGGCGCTATGACTGTAACTGAATATAAGCATGGTCATGTGTTCAGGACAGAACGCTTATCAAAAGTGTGAAGTTTGGTGCAGATTGGACATTGCCTTCTTGAGTAACAACAACATCCTGTTTCATTGAATTAGCATGCTTTAGCACTTAGCTAAGTATTGCTAGCATGTTTTAACATGTTTCTAGCATGTTTAGAAGTCAATGGCATTTTTAACATGTTGCTAGAATGGCATCAACGTGTTAAACATGACACTTCCTGTTACCAGTAGGTGGCGCTATTACTATAACTGAATATTCTCATGTAGATGTGTTCAGGACAGAACGCTTATCAAAAGTGTGAAGTTTGGGGCAGATTGGACATTCCATGCCTGAGTTACAGCAAATTCCTATTTAATTGCAATAATAGCATGCTTTAGCACTTAGCTAAGAGTTTGCTAGCATGTTTTAGCATGCTTCTAGTATGTTGTTAGCATGTTTAGCACTTGCTGGCACTTTTTTATATGTTATTAGGAGTCCATAACAGTGTTAAACATGTCACTTCCTGTTGCCAGCAGGTGGCGCTATGACTATAACTGAATATGAGCATGGTCATGTGTTCAGGACAGAACTCTTATCAAAAGTGTGAAGTTTGGGGCAGATTGGACATTCCATGCCTGAGTTACAGCAACTTCCTGTTTCATGGCGAAACATCGAAATTTGTCAGGCCGCCGAGGACCCGCACTTCGACGAAAACTCAAGATCTTCGCAATTTAACGTCGCAAAGGCCTGAAGATTACACTCACCAAATTTGAAGATGATCAGATTAAAACTGTAGGAGGAGTTCGTTAAAGTACGAGGCCTGAAAATGGCAAAAACTGCACAAAAATCTGAGAGGAAGTTCAAAATGGCTGACTTCCTGTTGTGTTTAGGGCTACGCTCCAAGAGACTTTTTTGTAGGTATTAGGTAATTACATGTATGTACCGAATTTCGTGCACGTACGTGGAACGATGCGGGAGGCGCACTCCGTTGAACTTTTATAGGTGGCGCTATCGAGCCATTTTGCCCCGTCCAATTCTGAAACCTATATCAGATGTAAATTTTCGCCAGTTCTGACGCGTGTGCAAAGTTTCGTGAGTTTTCGAGCATGTTTAGGCCCTCAAAAATGCAATTCAATGCGGAGAAGAAGAATAATAATAATAATTAAAGCTGCAAGCAGCGATGAAAGGGCCCTCGCACCCGTGCCATCAACACTCGGTGGCTTTAGGAAGACAGAGCATGGTTGGGAAATGTACATTTAAGGAGGTATATATAGTAAGAGTATGTCAAAGTCAGTTACAAAATGTTTTGTATAATGGTGATAATAGCATGCTTCATGACTCAGCTAAGTGTTGCTAGCATGTTTAGTCTGTTTCTAGCATGCTTAGTACACAATAATTATGTGGTTAGTACTGCATTACTGTGTTAACCATGTCAGTTTCTGTTGCCAGTAGGTGGCGTTATGGCTATAACTGAATATGAGCATGGATGTGTGTTCAGGACAGAACTCTTATCAAACGTGTGAAGTTTGGTGCAAATTGGACATTGCCTTCTTGAGTAACAACAAAGTCATGTTTCATTGAATTAACATTCTTTAGCACTTAGCTAAGCATTGTTAGCATGTTTTAACATGTTTCTAGCATGTTTAGAACTCAATGGCATTTTTAACATGTTGCTAGAACGGCATAAAAGTGTTAAACATGTCACTTCCTGTTGCCAGTAGGTGGCGCTATTACTATAACTGAATTTGAGCATAGACATGTGTTCAGGCCATGATTCTTATCAAATGTGTGAAGTTTGGGGCAGATTGGACATTCCATGCCTGAATTACAGCAAATTCCTATTTAATTGCAATAATAGCATGCTTTAGCACTTAGCTAAGAGTTTGCTAGCATGTTTTAGCATGTTTCTAGTATGTTGTTAGCATGTTTAGCACTCGCTGGCACTTTTTTATATGTTATTAGGAGTCCATAACAGTGTTAAACATGTCACTTCCTGCTGCCAGCAGGTGGCGCTATGACTGTAAGCATGATCATGTGTTCAGGACAGAACGCTTATCAAAAGTGTGAAGTTTGGGGCAGATTGGACATTCCTTGCCTGAGTTACAGCAAATTCATATTTAATTACAGTAATATCATTCTTTAACACTTAGCTAAGTGTTTGCTAGCATGTTTTAGCATGTTTCTAGTATGTTGTTAGCATGTTTAACACTTGCTGGCACTTTTTTATATGTTATTAGGAGTCCATAACAGTGTTAAACATGTCACTTCCTGTTGCCAGCAGGTGGCGCTATGACTGTAACTGAATATAAGCATGGTCATGTGTTCAGGACAGAACGCTTATCAAAAGTGTGAAGTTTGGGGCAGATTGGACATTCCATGCCTGAGTTACAGCAAATTCATATTTAATTGCAGTAATATCATTCTTTAGCACTTAGCTAAGTGTTTGCTAGTATGTTTCAGCATGACTCTAGTATGTTGGTAGGATGTTTAGCACCTACTGGCATTTTTTTATATGTTATTAGGAGTCAAGAACAGTGTTAAACGTCACTTCCTGTTGCCAGCAGGTGGCGCTATGACTATAACTAAATATGAGCATGGACATGTGTTCAAGAGATAACTCTTATCAAACGTGTGAAGTTTGGGGTACATTGTACATTGCCTTTTTGAGTAACAACAAAGTCCTGTTTCATTGAATTAGCATGCTTTAGCATTTAGCTAAGTATTGCTAGCATGTTTTAACATGTTTCTAGCATGTTTAGAACTCAATGGCATTTTTAACATGTTGCTAGAACGGCATCAACGTGTTAAACATGTCACTTCCTGGTGCCAGTAGGTGGCGCTATTACTATAACTAAATTTGAGCATAGACATGTGTTCAGGCCATGATTCTTATCAAACGTGTGAAGTTTGGTGCAGATTGGACATTGCCTTCTTGAGTAACAACAACATCCTGTTTCATTGAATTAGCATGCTTTAGCACTTAGCTAAGTATTGCTAACATGTTTTAACATGTTTCTAGCATGTTTAGAAGTCAATGGCATTTTTAACATGTTGCTAGAATGGCATCAACGTGTTAAACATGACACTTCCTGTTACCAGTAGGTGGCGCTATTACTATAACTGAATATTCTCATGTAGATGTGTTCAGGACAGAACGCTTATCAAAAGTGTGAAGTTTGGGGCAGATTGGACATTCCATGCCTGAGTTACAGCAAATTCCTATTTAATTGCAATAATAGCATGCTTTAGCACTTAGCTAAGAGTTTGCTAGCATGTTTTAGCATGCTTCTAGTATGTTGTTAGCATGTTTAGCACTTGCTGGCACCTTTTTATATGTTATTAGGAGTCCATAACAGTGTTAAACATGTCACTTCCTGTTGCCAGCAGGTGGCGCTATGACTATAACTGAATATGAGCATGGTCATGTGTTCAGGACAGAACTCTTATCAAAAGTGTGAAGTTTGGGGCAGATTGGACATTCCATGCCTGAGTTACAGCAACTTCCTGTTTCATGGCGAAACATCGAAATTTGTCAGGCCGCCGAGGACCCGCACTTCGACGAAAACTCAAGATCTTCGCAATTTAACGTCGCAAAGGCCTGAAGTTTACACTCACCAAATTTGAAGATGATCAGATTAAAACTGTAGGAGGAGTTCGTTAAAGTACGAGGCCTGAAAATGGCAAAAACTGCACAAAAATCTGAGAGGAAGTTCAAAATGGCTGACTTCCTGTTGTGTTTAGGGCTACGCTCCAAGAGACTTTTTTGTAGGTATTAGGTAATTACATATATGTACCGAATTTCGTGCACGTACGTGGAACGATGCGGGAGGCGCACTCCGTTGAACTTTTATAGGTGGCGCTATCGAGCCATTTTGCCCCGTCCAATTCTGAAACCTATATCAGATGTAAATTTTCGCCAGTTCTGACGCGTGTGCAAAGTTTCGTGAGTTTTCGAGCATGTTTAGGCCCTCAAAAATGCAATTCAATGCGGAGAAGAAGAATAATAATAATAATAATAATAATAATAATAAACAGAGCAATTCCAAGAGGGTCCTCACACCATCGGTGCTCGGGCCCTAATAATAATAATAATAATAAACAGAGCAATTCCAAGAGGGTCCTCACACCATCGGTGCTCGGGCCCTAATAAGAACGGGAACAGATACAATAGGTGCCTCCGCACCTTCGGTGCTTGGCCCCTAATAAGAACGCGAACGGATACAATAGGTGCCTCCGCACCTTCGGTGCTTGGCCCCTAAATATAGCTGCAAGCAGCCATTACCGGGGCCAAGCTGAATAAGACGACAAGACATGCCGACATGTCTGAAAGTGTCAGACCAACTGCAACAATGAGCAATTAAAGACATTTAAAGAGGATTTTAGGCAAAATGCCTGAAAAATCATAGAAACAATAAATAAAAATATGATTTGATGGATTATCACTTTCGACCAATAGGTGGCGCAGTTACAAAACTGATGTGATGTGGTCAGAGTGAAGTGACAATGACACATGCAAAGTTTGGTGTCAATATGTCAAGGCATTGCAGACATAAAGCCTGAATAATGCTTTTAGCATCATGCCTCAAATTTGCTGCTGCGCTATACGAAAACGGTTTTGTCAATCGACACGAAATCCATAACTTTCAGTCGGCACGGTCTGGAGATGATATGATTCGATTTTGGTGAAAATCGGACAAACGGTGTAGGAGGAGTTCGAAAAAGTAGGTTTTTAATGAAAATAGCATTTTATTTCACAAAACTGTATTGAAGTCAATGGGAATTTTATGTTTTGTTCTATTATAGCGCCACCAAGAGGCTCAGTCTCACAATTTTTTTTACGTGTCCTCAGAGTGAGCCCATACATATGTGTGTCAGTTTTGGTGAAAAAATCTCAATTTGCTTCAGAGTTATAGGCATTTATATGAAAAAACACGTAAAAAATGACTGACACATGACTTTGTTTGGAATTTACTACCCCTAAACATCAATATTTTCGCATTTGGGCATTGACGTATAGCTATCGACCTATGTTTCCAAACTTCTGACGGTGGTTTCGTCTCGATCGGACTAGCGGTTTCGAAGATATAGCCAAATGTTTTTTAAGCGCTAAATCACAACGCTACACAAACCGTAAGGCAAAACCTAGCATGTTTGGTATCGTAGGACTCGGCAAGGTTTCAGGAGTCTAATTAGATGAGTCTCGTGAAAATAAGTTGACCACACCCAAAGTTATAAGCATTTGAAAAAAAAAATTCACCACTAGGTGGCGCTGTTTCGAAACTTCTCACGCTCCTTCAGGACAACGTGCTGATGACCCATACCAAGTTTCGTAACAATTCGTTCATGCGTTCTTAAAATACAGTATTTTAGCACAAAATTCAAAATGGCCGACAGTCAAAAGGGCCGATATGGTAAAACTGGATATCAGTCGAATCGGCATATTGCCCTGAATCTAACGATACCAATTTTATGATTTTTGGACAAACTGTTCAGAAGTTATAAGCAAAAATAGCCATTTTTCATATCTCCGGACCAGTAGGTGGCGCTGCGCCGAAACGCAGCATGTAGCCTCAGGTCATGCTTGTGAGTACATGTACCAAGTTTGGTCTGAATACGATAAACCTTTGCGGAGATACAGCCTTATGACTGTTTTTGCTAGCGCTACGTAAAATGTATTCGTGCGTTTATCGAAAACGGTTTGACGAATCAATTTGAATTCCATAACTTTTGGTCAACACTGCCTGAAGATGATCTGGTTCAATTTTCGTGCAAATCGGACAAACCGTCTAGGACGAGTTCGAAAAAGTAGCTTTTTCAGAAAATTAAAAATGGCGGCCATATTTATATGACGGAAAATGACGTCATAGGGTGCAATCGAATCGGCATGAGCTCAGAAATAAGAGGAAAAAAGAATTTTGTTGATTGGCCTTACGGTTCAAAAGTTATTAGCAAAATAAAAGTGAAACTTTGGACAGGTGGTGGCGCTAGAGGGAATGACTTAGAAACACAAAAATTGGTGTATTTAATGTTGGGACTGTCCTCTATCAGAATGTCAAACCAAAACAACTTTCCCGCAATCGGTTCTATGGGCTGCCATAGACTCCAAGAGCGGAAGAAGAAGAAGAAGAAGAAGAATAATAATAATAAGAACGCGAACGGATACAATAGGTGCCTCCGCACCTTCGGTGCTTGGCCCCTAATAATAATAATAAGAAACGGAACAGATACAATAGGTGCCTCCGCACCTTCGGTGCTTGGCCCCTAATAATAATAAGAAACGGAACAGATACAATAGGTGCCTCCGCACCTTCGGTGCTTGGCCCCTAATAATAATAATAATAATAAGAAACGGAACAGATACAATAGGTGCCACCGCACCTTCGGTGCTTGGCCCCTAATAATAATAATAATAAATATAGCTGCAAGCAGCAATTACCGGGGCCAAGCAGAATAAGACGACAAGACATGCCAACATGTCTGAAAGTGTCAGACCAACTGCAACAATGAGCAATTAAAGACATTTAAAGAGGATTTTAGGCGAAATGGCTGAAAAATCATGTAAAAAGTGATTCAAAATATGATTTAATGGATTGTCACTTTTGACCAAAAGGTGGCGCTGTTACGAAATTGATGTGGTGTGGTCAGAGTAAGGAGACAGTGACACATACAAAGTTTTGTGTCAATATGTCGAGGCATTGCAGATATAAAGCCTGAATAGTCATTTTGGCATCATGCCTCAACTTTGCTGCTGTGCTATACGAAAACGGTTTCATCAATCGACACGAAATCCATAACTTTTTGTCGGCACAGTCTGGAGATGATACGATTCGATTTTGGTGAAAATCGGACAAACGGTCTAGGAGGAGTTCGAAAAAGTAGGTTTTGAATGAAAATCAAGATGACGGACAGGAAGTTTGGCCAAATAAGGAAAACTTGGTATCTATGTTCTCGGCTTGACCCAAGGAATCTATTAAGACCCGTGGCATTTCAATAGCCAGATTTATTCAAAAGTTATTAGCCTTTTTGGAAATTTTGTTATAACTTTTGACCACTAGGTGGCGCTGTCTTGAAATATTTTGGTTGCCTTCAGGGGATGGTGCTGATGACACAATCTGAGTTTCGTAATATTACACCAATGCATTTGTTTAGTATAGCATTTTATTTCACAAAACTGTATTGAAGTCAATGGGAATTTCATATTTTGTTCAATTATAGCGCCACCAAGAGGCTCAGTCCCACAATTTTTTTTACGTGTCCTCAGAGTGAGCCCATACATATGTGTGTCAATTTTGGTGAAAATATCTCAATTCGCTTCGGAGTTATAGACATTTATATGAAAAAACACGAAAAAAATGACTGACACATGACTTTGATTGGAAATTAGTACCCCTAAACATCAATATTTTCGCATTTGGGCATTGGCGTATAGCTATCGACCTATGTTTCCAAACTTCTGACGGTGGTTTCGTCTCGATCGGACTAGCGGTTTCAAAGATATAGCCAAATGTTTTTTAAGCGCTAAATCACAACGTTACACAAACCGTAAGGCAAAACCTAGCATGTTTGGTATCGTAGGACTCGGCAACGATTCAGGAGTCTAAAAAGATGAGTTTCGTGAAAATATGTCGACCACACCCAAAGTTATAAGCATTTGAAAAAAAAAATTCACCACTAGGTGGCGCTGTTTCGAAACTTCTCAGGCTCATTCAGGGCATTGTGCTGATGACCCATACCACGTTTCGTAACAATCCGTTCATGCGTTCATAAAATACAGAATTTTAGCACAAAATTCAAAATGGCCGACAGCCAAAATGACCGATATGGTCAAATTGGATATCAGTCGACTCGGCATGTTGCCCTGAATCTAACGAGACCAATTGTATGATTTTTGGACAAACTGTTCAGAAGTTATAAGCAAAAATAGCCATTTTTCATATCTCCGGACCAGTAGGTGGCGCTGCGCCGAAACACAGCATGTAGCCTCAGGTCATGCTTGTGAGTACAAGTACCAAGTTTGGTCTGAATACGATAAACCGTTGCGGAGATACGGCCTTACGACTGTTTTTGCTAGCGCTACGTAAAATGTATTTGTGCGTTTATCGAAAACGGTTTGACGAATCCATTTGAATTCCATAACTTTTTGTCAGCACTACCTGAAGATGATCTGGTTCAATTTTCGTGCAAATCGGACAAACCGTCTAGGACGAGTTCGAAAAAGTAGCTTTTTTTGAAAATTCAAGATGGCGGCCATATTTTTATGACGGAAAATGACGTCATAGGGTGCAATCGAATCGCCATGAGCTCAGGAATCAGAGAAAAAAAGAATTTCGCTGATTGGCCTTACGGTTCAAAAGTTATTAGCAAAGTAAAAGTGAAACTTTGGACAGGTGGTGGCGCTAGAGGGAATGACTTAGAAACACCAAAATTGGTGTATTTAATGTTGAGACGGTCCTCTATCAGAATGTCAAACCAAAACAACTTTCCCGCAATCGGTTCTATGGGCTGCCATAGACTCCCATGGCGGAAGAATAATAATAATAATAATAATAATAATAATAATAAGAAACGGAACAGATACAATAGGTGCCTCCGCACCTTCGGTGCTTGGCCCCTAATAAGAAACGGAACAGATACAATAGGTGCCTCCGCACCTTCGGTGCTTGGCCCCTAAATATAGCTGCAAGCAGCCATTACCGGGGCCAAGCACAATCAGATGACAAGACATGCCAACATGGCTGAAAGTGTCAGACCAACTGCAACAATGAGCAATTAAAGACATTAAAGAGTATTTTAGGCCAAATGCCTGAAAAATCATAGAAACAGTAAATAAAAATATGATTTAATGGATTATCACTTTCAACCAATAGGTGGCGCAGTTACAAACCTGATGTGATGCGGTCAGAGTGAAGTGACAATGACACATACAAAGTTTGGTGTCAATATGTCAAGGCATTGCAGAGATAAAGCCTGAATAGTGCCTTTGGCATCATGCCACAACTTTGCTGCTGCAGTATACGACAACGGTTTCGTCAATCGACACGAAATCAATAACTTTTAGTCGGCACGGTCTGGAGATGATACGATTCGATTTTGGTGAAAATCGGATAAACGGTCTAGGAGGAGTTCGAAAAAGTAGGTTTTGACTGAACATCAAGATGGCGGACAGGAAGTTCGGCCAAATAAGGAAAACTTGGTATCTATGTTCTCGGCTTGACCCAAGGAATCTATTAAGACCAGTGGCATTTCAATAGACAGATTTATTCAAAAGTTATTAGCCTTTTTGGAAATTTTGTTATAACTTTTGACCACTAGGTGGCGCTGTTTCGAAATATTTTGAGTACCTTCAGGGGATGGTGCTGAAGGCACATTCTGAGTTTCGTAATATTACACCAATGCATTTGTTTAGTATAGCATTTTATTTCACAAAACTCTATTGAAATCAATGGGAATTTCATGTTTTGTTCTATTATAGCGCCACCAAGAGGCTCAGTCCCACCATTTTTTTTATGTGTCATCAGAGTGAGCCCATACATATATGTGTCGATTTTGGTGCAAAAATCTCAATTTGCTTCGGAGTTATAGACATTTATATGAAAAAACACGTAAAAAATGACTGACACATGACTTTGATTGAATATTACTACCCCTAAACATCAATATTTTCGCATTTGGGCATTGGCGTATAGCTATCGACCTATGTTTCCAAACTTCTGACGGTGGTTTCGTCTCAATCGGACAAACGGTTTCGAAGATATAGCCTAATGTTTTTTAAGCGCTAAATCACAATGCTACACAAACCGTTTGGCGAAACCTAACATGTTTGGTATCGTTGGACTCGGCAACGATTCAGGAGTCCAATGAGATGAGTCTCGTGAAAATAAGTCGATCACACCCAAAGTTATAAGCATTTGAAAAAAAAAATTCACCACTAGGTGGCGCTGTTTCGAAACTTCTCACACTCCTTCAGGACATCGTGCTGATGACCCATACCAAGTTTCGTAACAATCCGTTCATGCGTTGTTAAAATACAGCATTTTAGCACAAAATTCAAAATGGCCGACAGTCAAATTGGCCGATATGGCAAAATTGGATATCAGTCGACTCGGCATGACGCCCTGAATCTATCAAGACCAATTTTATGATTTTTGGACAAACTGTTCAGAAGTTATAAGCAAAAATTGCCATTTTTCATATCTCCGGACCTGTAGGTGGCGCTGTGCCGAAACGCAGCATGTAGCCTCAGGTCATGCTTGTGAGTACATGTACCAAGTTTGGTCTGAATACGATAAACCGTTGCGGAGATACAGCCTTACGACTGTTTTTGCAAGCGCTACGTAAAATTTGTTCGAGCGTTTATCGAAAACGGTTTGACGAATCAACAAGATTTTAATAACTTTTTGTCAGCACTGCCTGAAGATGATCCGATTCAATTTTCGTGCAAATCGGACAAACCGTCTAGGACGAGTTCGAAAAAGTACCTTTTTAGGAAAATTCAAAATGGCGGCCATGTTTTTATGACGGAAAATGACGATATAGGGTGCAATCGAATCGTCATGAGCTCAGGAATCAGAGGAAAAAAGGATTTCGCTGATTGGCCTTACGGTTCAAAAGTTATTAGCAAAGTAAAAGTGAAACTTTGGACAGGTGGTGGCGCTAGAGGGAATGACTTAGAAACACAAAAATTGGTGTACTTAATGTTGGGACTGTCCTCTATCAGAATGTCAAACCAAAACAACTTTCCCGCAATCGGTTCTATGGGCTGCCATAGACTCCCATGGCGGAAGAAGAAGAATAATAATAAGAACGGGAACAGATACAATAGGTGCCTCCGCACCTTCGGTGCTTGGCCCCTAATAAGAACGCGAACGGATACAATAGGTGCCTCCGCACCTTCGGTGCTTGGCCCCTAATAAATATAGCTGCAAGCAGCAATTATCGGGGCCAAGCGCAAGCAGATGACAGGATATGCCAACATGGCTGAAGGTGTCAGACCAACTGGAACAATGAGCAATTAAATACATTTAAAGAGGATTTTAGATGAAATGGCTGAAAAATCATATAAAAAAATCATTTAAAATATGATTTAATGGATTATCACTTTCGACCAATAGGTGGCGCAGTTACAAAACTGATGTGATGTGGTCAGAGTGAAGTGACAATGACACATACAAAGTTTGGTGTCAATATGTCAAGGCGTTGCAGAGATAAAGCCTGAATAGTGCTTTTAGCATCATGCCTCAACTTTGCTGCTACGCTATACGAAAACGGTTTCGTCTATTGACACGAAATCCATAACATTTAGTCAGCACACTCTGGAGATGATACGATTCGATTTTGGTGAAAATCGGACAAACACTCTAGGAGGAGTTCGAAAAAGTAGGTTTTGAATGAAAATAGCATTTTATTTCACAAAACTCTATTGAAGTCAATGGGAATTTCATGTTTTGTTCTATTATAGCGCCACCAAGAGGCTCAGTCCCACAATTTTTTTTACGTGTCCTCAGAGTGAGCCCATACATATGTGTGTCAGTTTTGGTGAAAATATCTCAATTCGCTTCAGAGTTATAGGCATTTATATGAAAAAACACGTAAAAAATGACTGACACATGACTTTGTTTGGAATTTACTACCCCTAAACATCAATATTTTCGCATTTGGGCATTGGCGTGCAGCTATCGACCTATGTTTCCAAACTTCTGACGGTGGTTTCGTCTTGATCGGACTATCGGTTTCGAAGATATAGCCAAATGTTTTTTAAGCGCTAAATCACAACGCTACACAAACCGTAAGGCGAAACCTAGCATGTTTGGTATCGTGGGACTCGGCAACGATTCAGGACTGTAATGAGATGAGTCTCGTGAAAATAAGTCGACCACACCCAAAGTTATAAGCATTTGGGAAAAAAAATTCACCACTAGGTGGCGCTGTTTCGAAAGTTCTCAGGTTCCTTCAGGACATCGTGATGATGACCAATACCAAGTTTCGTAACAATTCGTTCATGCGTTCATAAAATACAGCATTTTAGCACAAAATTCAAAATGGCTGACAGTCAAAATGGCCGATATGGTCAAATTGGATATCAGTCGAATCGGCATGTTGCCCTGAATCTAACGAGACCAATTTTATGATTTTTGGACAAACTGTTCAAAACCTATAAGCAAAAATAGCCATTTTCCATATCTCCGGACCAGTAGGTGGCGCTGCGCCGAAACACAGCATGTAGCCTCAGGTCATACCTGTGATGACATGTACCAAGTTTGGTCTGAATACGATAAACCGTTGCGGAGATAGAGCCCTACGACTGTTTTTGCAGGCGCTACGTAAAATTAGTTTGAGCGTTTTTCGAAAACGGTTTAACGAATCAATTTGAATTCCATAACTTTTTGTCAGCACTGCCTGAAGATGATCTGGTTCAATTTTCGTGTGAATCGGACAAACCGTCTAGGACGAGTTCGAAAAAGTAGGTTTTACGAAAAATTAAAAATGGCGGCCATATTGTTATGACGGAAAATGAAGTCATAGGGTGCAATCGAATCGGCATGAGCTCAGGAATCAGAGGAAAAAAGAATTTTGTTGATTGACCTCACGGTTCAAAAGTTATTAGCAAAATAAAAGTGAAACTTTGGACAGGTGGTGGCGCTAGAGGGAATGACTTAGAAACAACAAAATTGGTGTATTTAATGTTGGGAGAGTCCTCTATCAGAATGTCAATCCAAAACAACTTTCCCGCAATCGGTTCTATGGGCTGCCATAGACACCCAGTCGGAAGAAACGGAAGAATAATAATAATAAGAACGGGAACAGATACAATAGGTGCCTACGCACCTTCGGTGCTTGGCCCCTAATAATAATAATAATAAGAAACCGAACGGATACAATAGGTGCCTCCGCACCTTCGGTGCTTGGCCCCTAATAATAATAATAATAATAAGAACGGGAACGAAAACAATAGGTGCCTCCGCACCTTCGGTGCTTGGCCCCTAATAATAATAATAAGAACGGGAACGAAAACAATAGGTGCCTCCGCACCTTCGGTGCTTGGCCCCTAATAATAATAATAATAAGAACGGGAACGAAAACAATAGGTGCCTCCGCACCTTCGGTGCTTGGCCCCTAATAATAATAATAATAATAAGAACGGGAACGAAAACAATAGGTGCCTCCGCACCTTCGGTGCTTGGCCCCTAATAATAATAATAAGAACGGGAACGAAAACAATAGGTGCCTCCGCACCTTCGGTGCTTGGCCCCTAATAATAATAAGAACGGGAACGAAAACAATAGGTGCCTCCGCACCTTCGGTGCTTGGCCCCTAATAATAAGAACGGGAACAGATACAATAGGTGCCTCGCACCTTCGGTGCTTGGCCCCTAATTAAAGCTGCAAGCAGCGATGAAAGGGCCCTCGCACCCGTGCCGCCGCCACCCAGTGGCTTTAGGAAGACAGAGCATGGTTGGACAATGTGCATTTAAGGAGGTATATATAGTAGTTGCTAGCAGGTTTAGTATGTTTTTAGCATGCTTAGTACACAATAGTTATGTGGTTAGTACTGCATTACTGTGTTAACCATGTCAGTTTCTGTTGCCAGTAGGTGGGGCTATGTCTATATCTGAATATCGCTATGTAGATGTGTTCAGTGCAGGACTTTTATCAAACATGTGGAGTTTGGGGCAGATTGGACATTGTATGCTTGAGTTACAACAACTTCCTTTAGCATTTCTAGCATGTTTTATGATGTTTCTAGCATATTACATATTAATTTTGGGGTAGATTGGACATTGAATGCCTGAGTTACAGCAAATTCATATTTAATTGCAGTAATAGGATGCTTTAACACTTAGCTAAGTATTTGATTGCATGTTTCTAGTATGTTGCTAACATGTTTAGCAGTTGGTGACACTTTTTTATATGTTATTAGGAGTCCAGAATAGTGTTAAACGTCACTTCCTGTTGCCAGCAGGCGGCGCTATGACTATATCTGAATATGAGCATGGACTTGTGTTCAGGAGATAACTATTATCAAACGTGTGAAGTTTGGGGTAGATTGGACATTGTATGCCTAAGTTACAACAACTTCCTTTAGCATTTCTAGCATGCTTTAGAACTTAGCTATGTGTTGCTAGCATGTTTATTGCATGTTACATATTAAGTTTGGGGCAGATTGGACATTCCATGCCTGTGTTACAGCAAATTCATATTTAATTGCAGCAATAGCATGCTTTAGCACTTAGCTAAGTGTTTGCTAATATGTTTCTAGTATGTTGTTAGCATGTTTAGCACTTGCTGGCACTTTTTTATATGTTATCAGGAGTCCACAACAGTGTTTAACATGTCACTTCCTGTTGCCAGCAGGCGGTGCTATGACTGTAACTGAATGAGCATGGTCATGTGTTCAGGACAGAACGCTTATCAAAAGTGTGAAGTTTGGCGCAGATTGGACATTGCCTTCTTGAGTAACAACAACATCCTGTTTCATTGAATTAGCTAAGTATTGCTAGCATGTTTTAACATTTTCTAGCATTTTTAGAAGTCAGTGGCATTTTTAACATGTTGCTAGAACGGCATCAACGTGTTAAACATGACACTTCCTGTTACCAGTAGGTGGCGCTATTACTATAACTGAATATTCTCATGTAGATGTGTTCAGGCCATGACTCTTATCAAACGTGTGAAGTCTGGGGCAGATTGGACATTCTGTGCCTGAGTTACAACAAATTTCTATTTAATTGCAGTAATAGCATGCTTTAGCACTTAGCTAAGTGTTTGCTAGCATGTTTTAGCATGTTTCTAGTATGTTGTTAGCATGTTTAGCACTTGCTGGCACTTTTTTATATGTTATCAGGAGTCCACAAGAGTGTTAAACATGTCACTTCCTGTTGCCAGCAGGTGGCGCTATGACTATAACTGAATATGAGCATGGTCATGTGTTCAGGACAGAACGCTTATCAAAAGTGTGAAGTTTGGGGCAGATTGGACATTCCATGCCTTAGTTACAGCAACTTCCTATTTATTTGCAGCAATAGCATGCTTTAGCACTTAGCTAAGTGTTTGCTAACATGTTTCTAGTATGTTGTTAGCATGTTTAGCACTTGCTGGCACTTTTTTATATGTAATCAGGAGTCCACAACAGTGTTTAACATGTCACTTCCTGTTGCCAGCAGGTGGCGCTATGACTGTAACTGAATATGAGCATGGTCATGTGTTCAGGACAGAACGCTTATCAAAAGTGTGAAGTTTGGCGCAGATTGGACATTGCCTTCTTGAGTAACAACAACATCCTGTTTCATTGAATTAGCATGCTTTAGCACTTAGCTAAGTATTGCTAGCATGTTTTAACATGTTTCTAGCATTTTTAGAAGTCAATGGAATTTTTAACATGTTGCTAGAACGGCATCAACGTGTTAAACATGACACTTCCTGTTACCAGTAGGTGGCGCTATTACTATAACTGAATATTCTCATGTAGATGTGTTCAGGCCATGACTCTTATCAAACGTGTGAAGTTTGGGGCAGATTGGACATTCCGTGCCTGAGTTACAGCAAATTCCTATTTAATTGCAGTAATAGCATGCTTTAGCACTTAGCTAAGTGTTTGCTAGCATGTTTTAGCATGTTTCTAGTATGTTGTTAGCATGTTTAGCACTTGCTGGCACTTTTTTATATGTTATCAGGAGTCCACAAGAGTGTTAAACATGTCACTTCCTGTTGCCAGCAGGTGGCGCTATGACTGTAACTGAATATGAGCATGGTCATGTGTTCAGGACAGAACGCTTATCAAAAGTGTGAAGTTTGGGGCAGATTGGACATTCCATGCCTGAGTTACAGCAACTTCCTGTTTCATGGCGAAACATCAAAATTTGTCAGGCCGCCGAGGGCCCGCCCTTCGACGAAAACTCAAGATCTTCGCAATTTAACGTCGCAAAGGCCTTAAGATTACACTCACCAAATTTGAAGATGATCAGATTAAAACTGTAGGAGGAGTTCGTTAAAGTACGAGGCCTGAAAATGGCAAAAAGTGCACAAAAATCAGAGAGGAAGTTGAAAATGGCTGACTTCCTGTTGTGTTTAGAGCTATGCTCCAAGAGACTTTTTTGTAGGTATTAGGTCATTACACATATGTACCGAATTTCGTACACGTACGTGGAACACAGCGGGAGGCGCACTCTGTTGAACTTTTATAGGTGGCGCTATCGAGCCATTTTGCCCCGCCCAATTCTGAAACCTATATCAGATGTAAATTTTCGCCAGTTCTGACGCGTGTGCAAAGTTTCGTGAGTTTTCGAGCATGTTTAGGCCCTCAAAAATGCAATTAAATGCGGAGAAGAATAATAATAATAATTAAAGCTGCAAGCAGCGATGAAAGGGCCCTCGCACCCGTGCCATCAACACTCGGTGGTTTTAGGAAGACAGAGCATGGTTGGGAAATGTACATTTAAGGAGGTATATATAGTAAGAGTATGTCAAAGTCAGTTACAAAATGTTTTGTATAATGGTGATAATAGCATGCTTCATGACTCAGCTAAGTGTTGCTAGCATGTTTAGTCTGTTTCTAGCATGCTCAGTACACAATAATTATGTGGTTAGTACTGCATTACTGTGTTAACCATGTCAGTTTCTGTTGCCAGTAGGTGGCGTTATGACTATAACTGAATATGAGCATGGATGTGTGTTCAGGACAGAACTCTTATCAAACGTGTGAAGTTTGGTGCAAATTGGACATTGCCTTCTTGAGTAACAACAAAGTCATGTTTCATTGAATTAGCATTCTTTAGCACTTAGCTAAGCATTGTTAGCATGTTTTAACATGTTTCTAGCATGTTTAGAACTCAATGGCATTTTTAACATGTTGCTAGAACGGCATCAACGTGTTAAACATGTCACTTCCTGTTGCCAGTAGGTGGCGCTATTACTAGAACTGAACATTCTCATGCAGATGTGTTCAGGCCATGACTCTTATCAAAAGTGTGAAGTTTGGGGCAGATTGGACATTCCATGCCTGAGTTACAGCAAATTCCTATTTAATTGCAATAATAGCATGCTTTAGCACTTAGCTAAGAGTTTGCTCGCATGTTTTAGCATGTTTCTAGTATGTTGTTAGCATGTTTAACACTTGCTGGCACTTTTTTATATGTTATTAGGAGTCCATAACAGTGTTAACATGTCACTTCCTGTTGCCAGCAGGTGGCGCTATGACTGTAACTGAATATAAGCATGGTCATGTGTTCAGGACAGAACGCTTATCAAAAGTGTGAAGTTTGACGCAGATTGGACATTCCATGCCTGAGTTACAGCAAATTCATATTTAATTGCAGTAACATCATTCTTTAGCACTTAGCTAAGTGTTTGCTAGTATGTTTTAACATGTCTCTAGTATGTTGGTAGGATGTTTAGCACCTACTGGCATTTTTTTATATGTTATTAGGAGTCAAGAACAGTGTTAAACGTCACTTCCTGTTGCCAGCAGGTGGCGCTATGACTATAACTAAATATGAGCATGGACATGTGTTCAAGAGATAACTCTTATCAAACGTGTGAAGTTTGGGGTAGATTGTACATTGCCTTCTTGAGTAACAACAAAGTCCTGTTTCATTGAATTAGCATGCTTTAACACTTAGCTAAGTATTGCTAGCATGTTTTAATATGTTTCTAGCATGTTTAGAACTCAATGGCATTTTTAACATGTTGCTAGAACGGCATCAACGTGTTAAACATGTCACTTCCTGTTGCCAGTAGGTGGCGCTATTACTATAACTGAATTTGAGCATAGACGTGTGTTCAGGCCATGATTCTTATCAAACGTGTGAAGTTTGGGGCAGATTGGACATTCCATGCCTGAGTTACAGCAAATTCATATTTAATTGCAGTAATAGCATACTTTAGCACTTAGCTGAGTGTTTGCTAGCATGTTTCTAGTATGTTGCTAACCTGTTTAGCACTTGCTGGCTCTTTTTTATATGTTATTAGGAGACCACAACAGTGTTAAACATGTCACTTCCTGTTGACAGCAGGTGGCGCTATTACTATAACTGAATATTCTCATGTAGATGTGTTCAGGCCATGACTCTTATCAAACGTGTGAAGTTTGGGGCAGATTGGACATTCCATGCCTGTGTTACAGCAAATTCCTATTTAATTGCAGCAATGGCATGCTTTAGCACTTAGCTAAGTGTTTGCTAGCATGTTTTAGCATGGTTCTAGTATGTTGTTAGCATGTTTAACACTTGATGGCACTTTTTTTATATGTTTTTATATGTCCACAACAGTGTTTAACATGTCACTTCCTGTTGCCAGCAGGTGGCACTATGACTGTAACTGAATATGAGCATGGTCATGTGTTCAGGACAGAACGTTTATTAAAAGTGTGAAGTTTGGTGCAGAATGGACATTGCCTTCTTGCGTAACAACAACATCCTGTTTCATTGAATTAGCATGCTTTAGCACTTAGCTAAGTATTGCTAGCATGTTTTAACATGTTTCTAGCATGTTTAGAAGTCAATGGCATTTTTAACATGTTGCTAGAATGGCATCAACGTGTTAAACATGACACTTCCTGTTACCAGTAGGTGGCGCTATTTCTATAACTGAATATTCTCATGTAGATGTGTTCAGGACAGAACGCTTATCAAAAGTGTGAAGTTTGGGGCAGATTGGACATTCCATGCCTGAGTTACAGCAAATTCCTATTTAATTGCAATAATAGCATGCTTTAGCACTTAGCTAAGAGTTTGCTAGCATGTTTTAGCATGCTTCTAGTATGTTGTTAGCATGTTTAGCACTTGCTGGCACTTTTTTATATGTTATTAGGAGTCCATAACAGTGTTAAACATGTCACTTCCTGTTGCCAGCAGGTGGCGCTATGACTATAACTGAATATGAGCATGGTCATGTGTTCAGGACAGAACTCTTATCAAACGTGTGAAGTTTGGGGCAGATTGGACGTTCCATGCCTGAGTTACAGCAACTTCCTGTTTCATGGCGAAACATCGAAATTTGTCAGGCCGCCGAGGACCCGCCCTTCGACGAAAACTCAAGATCTTCGCAATTTAACGTCGCAAAGGCCTTAAGATTACACTCACCAAATTTGAAGATGATCAGATTAAAACTGTAGGAGGAGTTCGTTAAAGTACGAGGCCTGAAAATGGCAAAAACTGCACAAAAATCTGAGAGGAAGTTCAAAATGGCTGACTTCCTGTTGTGTTTAGGGCTATGCTCCAAGAGACTTTTTTGTAGGTATTAGGTCATTACATGTATGTACCGAATTTCGTGCACGTACGTGGAACGTTGCGGGAGGCGCACTCCGTTGAACTTTTATAGGTGGCGCTATCGAGCCATTTTGCCCCGTCCAATTCTGAAACCTATATCAGATGTAAATTTTCGCCAGTTCTGACGCGTGTGCAAAGTTTTGTGAGTTTTCGAGCATGTTTAGGCCCTCAAAAATGCAATTAAATGCGGAGAAGAATAATAATAATAATAATAATTAAAGCTGCAAGCAGCGATGAAAGGGCCCTCGCACCCATGCCAACAACACTCGGTGGCTTTAGGAAGACAGAGCATGGTTGGGAAATGTACATTTAAGGAGGTATATATAGTAAGAGTATGTCAAAGTCAGTTACAAAATGTTTTGTATAATGGTGATAATAGCATGCTTCATGACTCAG
This sequence comes from Scardinius erythrophthalmus, assembly GCF_964197995.2. NCBI lineage: Eukaryota > Metazoa > Chordata > Actinopteri > Cypriniformes > Leuciscidae > Scardinius > Scardinius erythrophthalmus. The sequence goes on along the minus strand of NW_028296510.1, from coordinate 223,774 downwards.
CTAAGTGTTGCTAGCATGTTTAGTCTGTTTCTATCATGCTTAGTACACAATTATTATGTGGTTAGTACTGCATTACTGTGTTAACCATGTCAGTTTCTGTTGCCAGTAGGTTGCGTTATGACTATAACTGAATATGAGCATGGATGTGTGTTCAGGACAGAACTCTTATCAAACGTGTGAAGTTTGGTGCAAATTGGACATTGCCTTCTTGAGTAACAACAAAGTCATGTTTCATTGAATTAGCATTCTTTAGCACGTACCTAAGCATTGTTAGCATGTTTTAACATGTTTCTAGCATGTTTAGAACTCAATGGAATTTTTAACATGTTGCTAGAACGGCATCAACGTGTTAAACATGTCACTTCCTGTTGCCAGTAGGTGGCGCTATTACTATAACTGAACATTCTCATGTAGATGTGTTCAGGCCATGACTCTTATCAAAAGTGTGAAGTTTGGGGCAGATTGGACATTCCATGCCTGAGTTACAGCAAATTCCTATTTAATTGCAATAATAGCATGCGTTAGCACTTAGCTAAGAGTTTGCTAGCATGTTTTAGCATGTTTCTAGTATGTTGTTAGCATGTTTAACACTTGCTGGCACTTTTTTATATGTTATTAGGAGTCCATAAAAGTGTTAAACATGTCACTTCCTGTTGCCAGCAGGTGGCGCTATGACTGTAACTGAATATAAGCATGGTCATGTGTTCAGGACAGAACGCTTATCAAAAGTGTGAAGTTTGGGGCAGATTGGACATTCCATGCCTGAGTTACAGCAAATTCATATTTAATTGCAGTAATATCATTCTTTAGCACTTAGCTAAGTGTTTGCTAGTATGTTTCAGCATGTCTCTAGTATGTTGGTAGGATGTTTAGCACCTACTGGCATTTTTTTATATGTTATTAGGAGTCAAGAACAGTGTTAAACGTCACTTCCTGTTGCCAGCAGGTGGCGCTATGACTATAACTAAATATGAGCATGGACATGTGTTCAAGAGATAACTCTTATCAAACGTGTGAAGTTTGGGGTAGATTGTACATTGCCTTCTTGAGTAACAACAAAGTCCTGTTTCATTGAATTAGCATGCTTTAGCATTTAGCTAAGTATTGCTAGCATGTTTTAACATGTTTCTAGCATGTTTAGAACTCAATGGCATTTTTAACATGTTGCTAGAACGGCATCAACGTGTTAAACATGTCACTTCCTGGTGCCAGTAGGTGGCGCTATTACTATAACTAAATTTGAGCATAGACATGTGTTCAGGCCATGATTCTTATCAAACGTGTGAAGTTTGGTGCAGATTGGACATTGCCTTCTTGAGTAACAACAACATCCTGTTTCATTGAATTAGCATGCTTTAGCACTTAGCTAAGTATTGCTAGCATGTTTTAACATGTTTCTAGCATGTTTAGAAGTCAATGGCATTTTTAACATGTTGCTAGAATGGCATCAACGTGTTAAACATGACACTTCCTGTTACCAGTAGGTGGCGCTATTACTATAACTGAATATTCTCATGTAGATGTGTTCAGGACAGAACGCTTATCAAAAGTGTGAAGTTTGGGGCAGATTGGACATTCCATGCCTGAGTTACAGCAAATTCCTATTTAATTGCAATAATAGCATGCTTTAGCACTTAGCTAAGAGTTTGCTAGCATGTTTTAGCATGCTTCTAGTATGTTGTTAGCATGTTTAGCACTTGCTGGCACTTTTTTATATGTTATTAGGAGTCCATAACAGTGTTAAACATGTCACTTCCTGTTGCCAGCAGGTGGCGCTATGACTATAACTGAATATGAGCATGGTCATGTGTTCAGGACAGAACTCTTATCAAAAGTGTGAAGTTTGGGGCAGATTGGACATTCCATGCCTGAGTTACAGCAACTTCCTGTTTCATGGCGAAACATCGAAATTTGTCAGGCCGCCGAGGACCCGCACTTCGACGAAAACTCAAGATCTTCGCAATTTAACGTCGCAAAGGCCTGAAGTTTACACTCACCAAATTTGAAGATGATCAGATTAAAACTGTAGGAGGAGTTCGTTAAAGTATGAGGCCTGAAAATGGCAAAAACTGCACAAAAATCTGAGAGGAAGTTCAAAATGGCTGACTTCCTGTTGTGTTTAGGGCTACGCTCCAAGAGACTTTTTTGTAGGTATTAGGTAATTACATATATGTACCGAATTTCGTGCACGTACGTGGAACGATGCGGGAGGCGCACTCCGTTGAACTTTTATAGGTGGCGCTATCGAGCCATTTTGCCCCGTCCAATTCTGAAACCTATATCAGATGTAAATTTTCGCCAGTTCTGACGCGTGTGCAAAGTTTCGTGAGTTTTCGAGCATGTTTAGGCCCTCAAAAATGCAATTCAATGCGGAGAAGAAGAATAATAATAATAATTAAAGCTGCAAGCAGCGATGAAAGGGCCCTCGCACCCGTGCCATCAACACTCGGTGGCTTTAGGAAGACAGAGCATGGTTGGGAAATGTACATTTAAGGAGGTATATATAGTAAGAGTATGACAAAGTTAGTAACAAAATGTTTTGTATAATGGTGATAATAGCATGCTTCATGACTCAGCTAAGTGTTGCTAGCATGTTTAGTCTGTTTCTAGCATGCTTAGTACACAATAATTATGTGGTTAGTACTGCATTACTGTGTTAACCATGTCAGTTTCTGTTGCCAATAGGTGGCGTTATGACTATTGCTGAATATGAGCATGGATGTGTGTTCAGGACAGAACTCTTATCAAACGTGTGAAGTTTGGTGCAAATTGGAAATTGCCTTCTTGAGTAACAAAAAAGTCATGTTTCATTGAATTAGCATTCTTTAGCACTTAGCTAAGCATTGTTAGCATGTTTTAACATGTTTCTAGCATGTTTAGAACTCAATGGCATTTTTAACATGTTGCTAGAACGGCATCAACGTGTTAAACATGTCACTTCCTGTTGCCAGTAGGTGGCGCTATTACTATAAATGAACATTCTCATGTAGATGTATTCAGGCCATGACTCTTATCAAAAGTGTGAAGTTTGGGGCAGATTGGACATTCCATGCCTGAGTTACAGCAAATGCCTATTTAATTGCAATAATAGCATGCTTTAGCACTTAGCTAAGAGTTTGCTAGCATGTTTTAGCATGTTTATAATATGTTGTTAGCATGTTTAAAACTTGCTGGCACTTTTTTATATGTTATTAGGAGTCCATAACAGTGTTAAACATGTCACTTCCTGTTGCCAGCAGGTGGCGCTATGTCTGTAACTGAATATAAGCATGGTCATGTGTTCAGGACAGAACGCTTATCAAAAGTGTGAAGTTTGGGGCAGATTGGACATTCCATGCCTGAGTTACAGCAAATTCATATTTAATTGCAGTAATATCATTCTTTAGCACTTAGCTAAGTGTTTGCTAGTATGTTTTATCATGTCTCTAGTATGTTGGTAGGATGTTTAGCACCTACTGGCATTTTTTTATATGTTATTAGGAGTCAAGAACAGTGTTAAACATCCCTTCCTTTTGCCAGCAGGTGGCGCTATGACTATAACTAAATATGAGCATGGACATGTGTTCAAAAGATAACTCTTATCAAACGTGTGAAGTTTGGGGTAGATTGTACATTGCCTTCTTGAGTAACAACAAAGTCCTGTTTCATTGAATTAGCATGCTTTAGCACTTAGCTAAGTATTGCTAGCATGTTTTAATATGTTTCTAACATGTTTAGAACTCAATGGCATTTTTAACATGTTGCTAGAATGGCATCAACGTGTTAAACATGACACTTCCTGTTACCAGTAGGTGGCGCTATTACTATAACTGAATTTGAGCATAGACATGTGTTCAGGCCATGATTCTTATCAAACGTGTGAAGTTTGGGGCAGATTGGACATTCCATGCCTGGGTTACAGCAAATTCCTATTTAATTGCAATAATAGCATGCTTTAGCACTTAGCTAAGAGTTTGCTAGCATGTTTTAGCATGCTTCTAGTATGTTGTTAGCATGTTTAGCACTTGCTGGCACTTTTTTATATGTTATTAGGAGTCCATAACAGTGTTAAACATGTCACTTCCTGTTGCCAGCAGGTGGCGCTATGACTGTAACTGAATATGAGCATGGTCATGTGTTCAGGACAGAATGCTTATCAAAAGTGTGAAGTTTGGGGCAGATTGGACATTCCATGCCTGAGTTACAGCAACTTCCTGTTTCATGGCGAAACATCGAAATTTGTCAGGCCGCCGAGGACCCGCCCTTTGACGAAAACTCAAGATCTTCGCAATTTAACGTCGCAAAGGCCTTAAGATTACACTCACCAAATTTGAAGATGATCAGATTAAAACTGTAGGAGGAGTTCGTTAAAGTACGAGGCCTGAAAATGGCAAAAACTGCACAAAAATCTGAGAGGAAGTTCAAAATGGCTGACTTCCTGTTGTGTTTAGGGCTATGCTTCAAGAGACTTTTTTGTAGGTATTAGGTCATTACACGTATGTACCGAATTTCGTGCACGTACGTGGAACGTTGCGGGAGGCGCACTCCGTTGAACTTTTATAGGTGGCGCTATCGAGCCATTTTGCCCCGTCCAATTCTTAAACCTATATCAGATGTAAATTTTCGCCAGTTCTGACGCGTGTGCAAAGTTTCGTGAGTTTTCGAGCATGTTTAGGCCCTCAAAAATGCAATTCAATGCGGAGAAGAAGAAGAAGAAGAATAATAATAATAATAATAATAAACAGAGCAATTCCAAGAGGGTCCTCACACCATCGGTGCTCGGGCCCTAATAATTAAAGCTGCAAGCAGCGATGAAAGGGCCCTCGCACCCGTGCCATCAACACTCGGTGGCTTTAGGAAGACAGAGCATGGTTGGGAAATGTACATTTAAGGAGGTATATATAGTAAGAGTATGTCAAAGTCAGTTACAAAATGTTTTGTATAATGGTGATAATAGCATGCTTCATGACTCAGCTAAGTGTTGCTAGCATGTTTAGTCTGTTTCTAGCATGCTTAGTACACAATTATTATGTGGTTAGTACTGCATTACTGTGTTAACCATGTCAGTTTCTGTTGCCAGTAGGTTGCGTTATGACTATAACTGAATATGAGCATGGATGTGTGTTCAGGACAGAACTCTTATCAAACGTGTGAAGTTTGGTGCAAATTGGACATTGCCTTCTTGAGTAACAACAAAGTCATGTTTCATTGAATTAGCATTCTTTAGCACGTACCTAAGCATTGTTAGCATGTTTTAACATGTTTCTAGCATGTTTAGAACTCAATGGCATTTTTAACATGTTGCTAGAACGGCATCAACGTGTTAAACATGTCACTTCCTGTTGCCAGTAGGTGGCGCTATTACTATAACTGAACATTCTCATGTAGATGTGTTCAGGCCATGACTCTTATCAAAAGTGTGAAGTTTGGGGCAGATTGGACATTCCATGCCTGAGTTACAGCAAATTCCTATTTAATTGCAATAATAGCATGCGTTAGCACTTGGCTAAGAGTTTGCTAGCATGTTTTAGCATGTTTCTAGTATGTTGTTAGCATGTTTAACACTTGCTGGCACTTTTTTATATGTTATTAGGAGTCCATAACAGTGTTAAACATGTCACTTCCTGTTGCCAGCAGGTGGCGCTATGACTGTAACTGAATATAAGCATGGTCATGTGTTCAGGACAGAACGCTTATCAAAAGTGTGAAGTTTGGGGCAGATTGGACATTCCATGCCTGAGTTACAGCAAATTCATATTTAATTGCAGTAATATCATTCTTTAGCACTTAGCTAAGTGTTTGCTAGTATGTTTCAGCATGTCTCTAGTATGTTGGTAGGATGTTTAGCACCTACTGGCATTTTTTTATATGTTATTAGGAATCAAGAACAGTGTTAAACGTCACTTCCTGTTGCCAGCAGGTGGCGCTATGACTATAACTAAATATGAGCATGGACATGTGTTCAAGAGATAACTCTTATCAAACGTGTGAAGTTTGGGGTAGATTGTACATTGCCTTCTTGAGTAACAACAAAGTCCTGTTTCATTGAATTAGCATGCTTTAGCATTTAGCTAAGTATTGCTAGCATGTTTTAACATGTTTCTAGCATGTTTAGAACTCAATGGCATTTTTAACATGTTGCTAGAACGGCATCAACGTGTTAAACATGTCACTTCCTGGTGCCAGTAGGTGGCGCTATTACTATAACTAAATTTGAGCATAGACATGTGTTCAGGCCATGATTCTTATCAAACGTGTGAAGTTTGGGGCAGATTGGACATTCCATGCCTGAGTTACAGCAAATTCCTATTTAATTGCAATAATAGCATGCTTTAGCACTTAGCTAAGAGTTTGCTAGCATGTTTTAGCATGTTTGTAGTATGTTGTTAGCATGTTTAACACTTGCTGGCACTTTTTTATATGTTATTAGGAGTCCATAACAGTGTTAAACATGTCACTTCCTGTTGCCAGCAGGTGGCGCTATGACTGTAACTGAATATAAGCATGGTCATGTGTTCAGGACAGAACGCTTATCAAAAGTGTGAAGTTTGGTGCAGATTGGACATTGCCTTCTTGAGTAACAACAACATCCTGTTTCATTGAATTAGCATGCTTTAGCACTTAGCTAAGTATTGCTAGCATGTTTTAACATGTTTCTAGCATGTTTAGAAGTCAATGGCATTTTTAACATGTTGCTAGAATGGCATCAACGTTTTAAACATGACACTTCCTGTTACCAGTAGGTGGCGCTATTACTATAACTGAATATTCTCATGTAGATGTGTTCAGGACAGAACGCTTATCAAAAGTGTGAAGTTTGGGGCAGATTGGACATTCCATGCCTGAGTTACAGCAAATTCCTATTTAATTGCAATAATAGCATGCTTTAGCACTTAGCTAAGAGTTTGCTAGCATGTTTTAGCATGCTTCTAGTATGTTGTTAGCATGTTTAGCACTTGCTGGCACTTTTTTATATGTTATTAGGAGTCCATAACAGTGTTAAACATGTCACTTCCTGTTGCCAGCAGGTGGCGCTATGACTATAACTGAATATGAGCATGGTCATGTGTTCAGGACAGAACTCTTATCAAAAGTGTGAAGTTTGGGGCAGATTGGACATTCCATGCCTGAGTTACAGCAACTTCCTGTTTCATGGCGAAACATCGAAATTTGTCAGGCCGCCGAGGACCCGCACTTCGACGAAAACTCAAGATCTTCGCAATTTAACGTCGCAAAGGCCTGAAGATTACACTCACCAAATTTGAAGATGATCAGATTAAAACTGTAGGAGGAGTTCGTTAAAGTACGAGGCCTGAAAATGGCAAAAACTGCACAAAAATCTGAGAGGAAGTTCAAAATGGCTGACTTCCTGTTGTGTTTAGGGCTACGCTCCAAGAGACTTTTTTGTATGTATTAGGTAATTACATGTATGTACCGAATTTCGTGCACGTACGTGGAACGATGCGGGAGGCGCACTCCGTTGAACTTTTATAGGTGGCGCTATCGAGCCATTTTGCCCCGTCCAATTCTGAAACCTATATCAGATGTAAATTTTCGCCAGTTCTGACGCGTGTGCAAAGTTTCGTGAGTTTTCGAGCATGTTTAGGCCCTCAAAAATGCAATTCAATGCGGAGAAGAAGAATAATAATAATAATAATAATAATAATAATAAACAGAGCAATTCCAAGAGGGTCCTCACACCATCGGTGCTCGGGCCCTAATAATAATAATAATAATAAACAGAGCAATTCCAAGAGGGTCCTCACACCATCGGTGCTCGGGCCCTAATAAACAGAGCAATTCCAAGAGGGTCCTCACACCATCGGTGCTCGGGCCCTAATAATAAACAGAGCAATTCCAAGAGGGTCCTCACACCATCGGTGCTCGGGCCCTAATAAACAGAGCAATTCCAAGAGGGTCCTCACACCATCGGTGCTCGGGCCCTAATAATAAACAGAGCAATTCCAAGAGGGTCCTCACACCATCGGTGCTCGGGCCCTAATAATAATAAACAGAGCAATTCCAAGAGGGTCCTCACACCATCGGTGCTCGGGCCCTAATAATAATAATAATAATAATAATAATCCTACCGGAAACAATAGGGCCTTCACCCTTTCAGGGCTTGGGCCCTAATAAAATATAGCTGCGAGCAGCGATTACGGGCCCAAGCCGGTGGCACCGCAATCCTGGTGCCAGGGTGGCGGTACCGCCGGCTTTGGCCCTCCATCGCTGCTCGCAGCTATATTTATATTTATATATATATATATACACACACACACACACACACATACATATATATATATATATATATATATATATATATACACACACACACACACACACACATATATATATATATATATATATACACACACACACACACATACATATATATAAATAAATTTAAGGGACAAGACACAGATAATTTTACTTGCCTGACCTGATTAGAACAAAGAAAAAAAGAAAATAAAATAATAAGTAGGGGATCACTAAATCGAGAGAATATTCTGATTTTATGATACACTCAAAATATTCCACAACAAATCCTTTAAATGTAATGATATTCCGAACGGAACAAGAATAAAAAATAAAAAATAAACTATAAACAAAGCCAAAACGAAAAAAATTTATATAATAAAAAAAATTAATTTCAAGCAATCCATGGCATGATTTATTTATTTTTTGGACTAAAACATTCTGGCTTTTTTTAAACTCAAACATAATTCTTAAATTGAATAATAATAATAATAAAAGAATAAAATGGGTTTAGTTCTGATTTCGTTGAAATCGCTCGCTCTCCGTACCTAACTTTTCCTGAATACAATCACAATTGAAACTGTGACATTGATTTCATACAACAGGATATTAACAGTTAAAATGAAGTCATTTACATTTTAGATACAATATTGACTGTTTTTGTTCTGTTTCAGCAGCGAAAATAGTTAAACAAAGATCACAGAAGAACGCATCTCACAGGAACGTGTTTTCTCATAACTGAATGATTCAGCATTTTAAACGAATTGGTTGACTCAAAGATTGAATGATCAATCCATAAACATCTGTTTATGTTTATGGATTGGATGTTTATGGATCCATGTTTATGGATCTGTATATGTTTATGGATTTCGAATCGTTTGAACGAATTAATCAATGACTCGCTCATTAAGACGGTCACTTGGCGACATCTAATGGCGGTTTAGTGTTGTTTAAAAGCATAATTCTTCCCAACGTGTGTGTGATTTGTGTGTGCACCATTATAAATGTCCGTGCGGACGTCCGTATTTTTCTTTCACTTTTATATTAGCGTTTTAAAAGCACCCGCTCGTGTCACACACGTCGATTAACCGGTGGGAAAATATCCTCAGACACATACCTAATAAATGTATATTTAAATACATTATTGGCCTAGTTGGTAAAAAGTTTTATATATTATTTTGATGTCCTTTTGGACACAAGAGGGCAGTATAGCCCTAGTATAGTCCAGTATAGCCCTTCCTCGCCACGGCCAAACCGTTCGAGATATCAAAAATCCGTCCGCAATTTAGCATCCTCAATGTCTTGACTTCACGCTGACTGAGTTTGGAGGCGAATCGATGTATTTCCTAGGAGGAGTACATTAAATTCCACAGCAAGCGTTTCCAAACAACCCTAAATAGCCGACTTCCTGTTGGGCTGGCGTAAAACTTAGAGCACGAAAGTAGTTCGGCCCGATGAGATCTATATGTGTACCGAGTTTCAAATGAATTCATGCAAGCGTGTTTGATATATGGACCAAGTTTTAGAACCCCGTTCAAGGGGGCGCTGTTGAGCCCCCCTGCCACGCCCGGCTACCAGATTCAGCCCCGCCCTGATGGCCGCGGGTTCTGACCTGTGTGCAAAGTTTCAAGAGTTTTCGAGCACGTTTAGGGACCCAAAAGCCCCAGAAACCTTGAAAAACAAATGAAAAAGTAAATCTCACTCAACTGACAAATCACCCCCACCCCTCACACACTCAGAGACAGAGAGAGAGAGAAAATTCTCCAAAAAATCACATTCAAACCAAAATATCTGACTTTCTGTTGCTTTGAGCTAATAAGTGTAAATTAGAAAGTTGTCCGGCTCGATAAGAACAATATACATACCAAGTTTTGTGATTCTAGGTAAAACTAAGCCCCCATTTTTGACTAAAGGTGGCGCTACTGAGCCCCTCACCACGCCCGTTTCTGAAACTTTGCCCATGTCTACTGGATAATAAGTGTGATGTGTCTGTCGAGTTTCATGCAATTTCAAGTATGTTAAGAGTCTCAAAAGCATCAAAAAAGAATATTAAAGTTTGATGCGTTGCCATGGCAACAGTATCTAAGATATCAATAATCCTTTCACAGGTTTAGATCTGCCGTGTGTCTACATTATACACATAAAGTTTGAAGCAAATCGGGTAAAAATAAGAGAGTGATTTCAAAGCATTTTGAAAGTGACACACTTCCTGCTGCCAGTTGGTGGCGCTATAACTTTGACTCACAATAGTCACATCCTTGTGTTCGGCCTCTTACAACAAACACACTGCTGAAGTTTCATCAAGATCAGATAATGTATGCTGAAGTTAAAACACACTTCCTGTGTCCCTTATTCGCCATAAATTCGTTTCCTTGCCACGGCCAAACCGTTCGAGATATCAAAAATCTGTCCGCAATTTAGCATCCTCAATGTCTTGACTTCATGCTGACCGAGTTTGGAGGCGATTGGATGAATTCTCTAGGAGGAGTACATTAAATTCCACAGCATGCGTTTCAAAACAACCCATAATAGCCGACTTCCTGTTGGGCTGGCGTAAAACTTAGAGCACGAAAGTTGTTCGGCCCGATGAGATCTATATGTGTACCAAGTTTCATATTATTACATGCAAGCGTGTCTGATTTATGGACCAAGTTTTCGGACCCCGTTCAAGGGGGCGCTGTCGAGCCACCCGGCCACGCCCGGGTACCAGCTTCAGCCCGGCCCTGATGGCCGCGGGTTCTGACCCGTGTGCAAAGTTTCAAGAGTTTTCGAGCACGTTAAGGGTCTCAAAAGTGCCCGAAAGGTTGACAGAAAAATAAGAATAATAATAAATATAGCTGCGAGCAGCGATTACGGGCCCAAGCCGGTGGCACCGCAACCCCGGTGCCTTTAGTTACCTAAAGGCACCGGGGTGGCGGTACCGCCGGCTTGGGCCCTCCATCGCTGCTCGCAGCTATATATATATATATATATATATATATATATATATATATATAGATATATATATATATATATATATATAGATATATATATATACATACATACATACACACACATACATATATACAGTGAGGAAAATAAGTATTTGAACACCCTGCTATTTTGCAAGTTCTCCCACTTAGATATAATGGAGGGGTCTGAAATTGTCATCGTAGGTGCATGTCCACTGTGAGAGACATAATCTAAAAAAAAAAATCCAGAAATCACAATGTATGATTTTTTAACTATTTATTTGTATGATACAGCTGCAAATAAGTATTTGAACACCTGAGAAAATCAATGTTAATATTTGGTACAGTAGCCTTTGTTTGCAATTACAGAGGTCAAATGTTTCCTGTAGTTTTTCACCAGGTTTGCACACACTGCAGGAGGGATTTTGGCCCACTCCTCCATACAGATCTTCTCTAGATCAGTCAGGTTTCTGGGCTGTCGCTGAGAAACACGGAGTTTGAGCTCCCTCCAAAGATTCTCTATTGGGTTTAGGTCTGGAGACTGGCTAGGCCACGCCAGAACCTTGATATGCTTCTTACAGAGCCACTCCTTGGTTATCCTGGCTGTGTGCTTCGGGTCATTAAGACCCAGCCTCGACCCATCTTCAATGCTCTAACTGAGGGAAGGAGGTTGTTCCCCAAAATCTCGCAATACATGGCCCCGGTCATCCTCTGCTTAATACAGTGCAGTCGCCCTGTCCCATGTGCAGAAAAACACCCCCAAAGCATGATGCTACCACCCCCATGCTTCACAGTAGGGATGGTGTTCTTGGGATGGTACTCATCATTCTTCTTCCTCCAAACACGTTTAGTGGAATTATGACCAAAAAGTTCTATTTTGGTCTCATCTGACCACATGACTTTCTCCCATGACTCCTCTGGATCATACAAATGGTCATTGGCAAACTTAAGACGGGCCTTGACGTGCTGGTTTAAGCAGGGGGACCTTCCGTGCCATGCATGATTTCAAACCATGACGTCTTAGTGTATTACCAACAGTAACCTTGGAAACGGTGGTCCCAGCTTTTTTCAGGTCATTGACCAGCTCCTCCCGTGTAGTTCTGGGCTGATTTCTCACCTTTCTTAGGATCATTGAGACCCCACAAGGTGAGATCTTGCATGGAGCCCCAGTCCGAGGGAGATTGACAGTCATGTTTAGCTTCCTCCATTTTCTAATGATTGCTCCAACAGTGGACCTTTTTTCACCAAGCTGCTTGGCAATTTCCCCGTAGCCCTTTCCAGCCTTGTGGAGGTGTACAATTTTGTCTCTAGTGTCTTTGGACAGCTCTTTGGTCTTGGCCATGTTAGTAGTTGGATTCTTACTGATAGTGTGGGGTGGACAGGTGTCTTTATGCAGCTAATGACCTCAAACAGGTGCATCTAATTTAGGATAATAAATGGAGTGGATGTGGACATTTTAAAGGCAGATTAACAGGTCTTTGAGGGTCAGAATTCTAGCTGATAGACAGGTGTTCAAATACTTATTTGCAGCTGTATCATACAAATAAATAGTTAAAAAATCATATATTGTGATGTCTGGATTTTTTTTTTTTTTAGATTATGTCTCTCACAGTGGACATGCACGTACGATGACAATTTCAGACCCTCCATGATTTCCAAGTGGGAGAACTTGCAAAATAGCAGGGTGTTCAAATACTTATTTTCCTCACTGTATGTATATATATATATATATATATATATATATATATATATATATATATATATATATATATTATTGTTCAAAAGTTTGGGGTCAGTAAGATTTTTAATGTTTTTAGAAGTCTCTTCTGCTCACCAAGGCTGCATTTATTGATTAAAAATACAAACAAAAACAGTAATATTGTGAAATATTATTCCAATTTAAAACAGCTGTTTTCAATTTTTAAATATTTTACATAGTAATTCATTTCTGTGATCAAAGTTGAGTTTTCAGCATCATTACTCCAGTCTTCAGTGTCACATGATCCTTCAGAAATCATACTAATATGATGATTGATGCTCAATAAATATTCATTATTATTTTCAATGTTGAAAACAGTTGTGTACAGATTTTTTTTTTCAAAATGCTTTGATGAATGTAAAGTTCAAAAGAACAGCATATATTTCAAATATATATATTTTTAACATTATAGATGTCTTTACTGTAACTATTGATCAGTTTAACTCATCCTTCATAAATAAAAGTACTGATTTATTTTATTTATTTCCCCCAAAAATAAAATTTTAATTATTACTAACCCAAAACTTTTGAGCGGTACTGTTTAACGTTACAAAAGCTTTAGATTTCAGATAAATGCTGTTCTTTTGAACTTTCTATTCATCAAAGACTGTACACAACTGTTTTCGACATTTAAAATAATAATGAATGTTTCTTGAGTATCAATCATCATATTAGAATAATTTCTGAAGGATCATGTGACAGTGACGACTGGAGTAATGATGCTGAAAACTCAGCTTTGATCACAGGAATAAATAACAGCTGCTTTCTATTTTAATATATTTTAAACTGTTTTAAATTGGAATAATATTTTACAATATTACTGTTTTTGTTTGTATTTTTAATCAAATAAATGCAGCCTTGGTGAGCAGAAGAAACTTCTCTGTTATGTGCGCGCCACAGACTGCACGCACGTCCGCTTAGAGTTCCGCCTTTTGCCTTCCGTCAATATTACGTTATTAGAAAAATATTTTTTTAGAGAATCAATTTTTTGACATTTGTGAATCGATTCAGAATCGTCCACGTCCGCATCGCGATGCATCTAAGAATACATTTTTTCTCCCACCCCTAGATTTCATACAACAGGTTAATAAACAGTTACAATTAAGTCACTTACATTTTAGATGCAATGTTGACTGTTTTTGTTCTGTTTCAGCAGCGAAAATAGTTAAACAAAGATCACGGCAGATTCAGAACCATCACGCATCACGTGTTTTCTCATAACTGAACGATTCAGCATTTTTAACGAATCGGTTGACTCAAAGATTGAATGATCAATCCATAAACATCTGTCTTAATCATGATCGACTCATTCGAACGAATCGTTTGAACGAATGAATCAATGACTCGCTTATTAAGATGGATGCCTGGCGACACCTAATGGCGGTTTAGTGTTGTTTAAAAGCATCATTCTTTCCCACATGTGTGTGATTTGTGTGTGCAACATTATCATTATTTTTCTTTCACTATTATATTAGCGATTTAAAAGCACCCACTCGTGTCACACGTCGATTAACCGGTGGGAAAATATCCTCAGACACATACCTAATACATGTATATTTAAATACAATATTGGCCTACCTGGTAAAAAGTTTTATATACTATTTTGATGTCCTTTTGGACACAAGAGGGCAGTATAGCCCTATGTTTGCTTTTTTGTTGAACCAAATAGCACTAAATAGCCTGTTTTAACTTTTTCATTCTTCTTGAATTGCAAAAACAGAATAAAATGGGTTTAGTTGTGATATTTGTATTCTTTTATATAGAAATAAATGGTATATAATTACATTTTTAGAAGATTTTTAGTGTTTCCTTTTTGGACATTACTTTAATCCCTCGCCATTGCAAAACCGTTTGAGATATTTATTATCCATTCACAATTTAGCATATATAATGTAGTTTCATCATGTTGAAAAAGTTTGGTACGAATAAAATAAATAGTTTAAGAGGAGTGGCTAAAAATTCAGAGGCTGATTTTGCAAAAAAATTCACATTCAGACCAAAATATCTGACTTCCTGATGGCCAGAGCTATTGAATGTAAATTTTGTCAAAAGCATGTTGAAAGTGACACACTTCCTGCTGCCAGTTGGTGGCGCTATAACTTTGACTCACAATAGCTACATCCATCTGATCGGCCTCTTACCACGAACACACTGCTGAAGTTTCATCAAGATCAGTTAATGTATGCAGAAGTTATTCCACTTCCGTGTTTCTCTTTTCTCGCCATAAATTCGATTCCTCGCCACAGCCAAACCGTTCGAGATATCAAAAATCCGTCCGCAATTTAGCATCCTCAAAGTCTTGACTACATGCACACCGAGTTTGAAGGGGACACAGTGAATTTTCTAGGAGGAGTATTTCACATTCCACAGCAAGTGTTTTCCAAACAACCCATAATAGCCGACTTCCTGTTGGGCTGGCGTAAAACTTGACCGGGGTAAAGTTGTTCGGCCCGATGAGATCTATATGTGTACCGAGTTTCATATTAATTCATGCGAGCGTGTTTGATATATGGATCAAGTTTTAGAACCCCGTTCAAGGGGGCGCTGTTGAGCCCCCCTGCCACGCCCGGGTACCAACTTCAGCCCGGCCCTGATGGCCGTGGGTTCTGACCTGTGTGCAAAGTTTCAAGAGTTTTTGAGCACGTTAAGGACCCCAAAAGCCCCTGAAACCTTGATTAACAATATAAAAGCAATAGTCAAACCCCCCTCCCCTCACACACACACACAGACACAGAGAGAGGGAGAGAAAATTCTTCAGAAAATCCACATTCAAACCAAAATATCTCTCTTCCTGTTGGTCGGAGATGGTTCATGTAAATTAGAAAGTTGTCCGTCTTGATGAGAACAATACACATACCAAGTTTTGTTGCTGTTGATAAAACTAACCCCCCCACTTATGACTAAAGGTGGCGCTACTGAGCCCCTCACCACGCCCGTTTCTGAAACTTTGCACATGTCTACTGGATAATAAATGTGATGTGTCTGTCGAGTTTCATGCAATTTCAAGTATGTTAAGAGTCTCAAAAGCATAAAAAAAGAATATTAAAGTTTGATGCGTTGCCACGGCAACAGTATCTAAGATATCAATAATCCTTTCACAGGTTTACATCTGCCGTGTGTCTACATTGTTCACATAAAGTTTGAAGCAAATCTGGTAAAAATAAGACAGTGATTTCAAAGCATTTTAATAGTGATGTACTTCCTGCTGCCTGTTGGTGGCGCTATAACTTTGACTCACAATAGTCACATCTCTGCGATCGGCCTCTTACAACGAACACACTGCTGAAGTTTCATCAAGATCAGTTAATGTATGCAGAAGTTATAACACACTTCCTGTTTCATTTTTTCGCCATAAATTCGTTTCCTCGCCACGGCCAAACCGTTCGAGATATCAAAAATCCGTCCGCAATTTAGCATCCTCAATGTCTTGACTTCATGCACACCGAGTTTGGAGGCGAATCGATGAATTCCCTAGGAGGAGTACATTAAATTCCACAGCATGCGTTTCCAAACAACCCTAAATAGCCGACTTCCTGTTGGGCTGGCGTAAAACTTAGAGCACGAAAGTTGTTCGGCCCGATGAGATCTATATGTGTACCGAGTTTCATATTATTACATGCAAGCGTGTCTGATTTATGGACAAGTGTTCGGATCCCGTTCCAGGGGGCGCTGTCGAGCCCCCCTGCCACGCCCGGGTACCAGCTTCAGTCCGGCCCTGATGGCCGCGGGTTCTGACCTGTGTGCAAAATTTCAAGAGTTTTCGAGCATGTTAAGGGCCCCAAAAGTGGCCGAAAGGTTGACAAAATAATAATAATAATAATAATAATAAATATAGCTGCGAGCAGCGATTACGGGCCCAAGCCGGTGGCACCGCAACCCCGGTGCCTTTAGGGTGGCGGTGCCGCCGGCTTTGGCCCTTCATCGCTGCTCGCAGCTATATATATATATATATATATATATATATATATATATATATACATACATACATACATACATACATACACACATATATATATATATATATATATATATATATAAATATATATATATATATATATATATATATATATATATATATATATTTATTCATTCATTCATTTTTTTTTTTTTATTATTATTATTATTTTTTTTTATTATTCAGATTTTATGATACACTCAAAATATTCCACAACAAATCCTTTAAATTTAATGTAAAAGTAAAAATGAAAGTAAGAAGTGTTGGGCTCACGTAACCCTCTCATCAGAATCAAAATGTTTCAACATTTGCGATGTATTTGGATGCTAAACTATTCTTTATTATAGGCTTTGTTCTTCACTCGTGTTCCAATATTGATGGAAAAAATCATCCTCTTCACATGCGCAAAAATTTGCTTGGAAACATCACAGTGGAGCGAGCGGTGCTTACTGTGAATGTACGAATTGTACTACTGACTATTTAGAGCAGTGTAATTTTTATATGTTAGGTTGACTATTTTATTATTATATTTTATTAAGGCTATAATGAACAGGCTGCGATGTCAAGATTGTAATGCTGGAGTGTGTGTGTGTGTGTGTGTTCATGTTTTTCTATCCCGGTGGGGACTTTAACCTGAATGCACACAGACTCATGGGGACTCGTGTCACAGTGGGGACCTAAATAGAGGTCCCCATGGGTAAACAAGATTATAAATCATACAGAATGAGTTTTTTTGGAAATGTAAAAATGCAGAAAGTTTTATGGGATAGGTAGGTTTAGGGGTAGGGTTAGTGTGAGGAGATAGAATATACAGTTTGTTCAGTATAAAAACCATTAAGTCCATGGAGAGTACCCACAAAGATAGTAAACCGTGTGTGTGTGTGTGTGTGGCGTGGGCGCGATTGAACAGTAGACACATAAAAACATACTCCGTCATTATACAGGACGACATTCAAACTGCAAAGTGTTAACTTATATTTGTGTACAGTTGCAATAAAACACAAAATTGTGCTTTTGTAAAATAATTTCAAGCAATCCACCCCCCGAAAGGCGCTAATTTTAAAATGAAACTAAAATGCTCATGGCTGCACGGGCATTCATAATGGTGCGCGTCCACGGCGAGGAACGAGCAGAACAGAGTGAACGTTTTTCAGTTAATTCCTACTTCCATAGGAATTCATTTGAAACGCTTGCTCAACCAATATAAATGTCAGTGCGGACGAACATATTTTACTTTCGTTTTTAACCTGTTAAGCTGCAACCCCACTTTTGAAAAATCCCAAGAAATGACATACCCAAACTGAAACAGATACAGTTCATGAACCCTTTGTACTAAAAGCACAAGTATGATCTCATTTGAAAGCTGACACCTGGCAGTTTATTGTAATGTAGAATTAATTATTGTCATAATGACAAAAATTGTTATAAATAGCTTCAAAGTTTTGTAAAGTTATTAGAAATTATTTTTTATGAAACATCCTCATGAAAATAAAATTGAAGTTGGCCCTGGAGCAGTCTAGAAATGCACTACAGCTAATGCCACATGTCTAAACATTTTATGTTTAAAATCTTAAGATAATAAGTCCAAAACTCTGTATTTAGTGAAATGTTTTTCAAGACCATGTCATGTGACTTTATTTTGATTTGATGCTAAAATGCTACTGATATTTAGTGTCATCTTCTTACCATCTATGCAGTATATTGTCTTTATTGTTTTGTGGTGCAAACGAGCCCCATTCAGTCTCAGTCTCCCCCTGCACACATTCACACCTCTCCAGCCAGGTTATGGCTCTAAATATGCATTTCTTTTGTCTGCATTAGTTACTAACGACTGGCTATTCACATGCTATTCATATGGTTTCAGTCACTAATTTATTTTCTCAAAGTTCACCCTTACATTCTAAACTGTTTTAAATGCATTTCTTGAATAAAGAAACATTTCAGTAAGCATTCAAAAAATAAAAAAAATATAACTTCTAGGTGGCAGGTGCACCTAGGGCTAGCTAGCATGTTAGCTTAGCACACCATCAATACACGACAATTTATGAGATTAAAACCATGTTTGTGCTTATAAACTTACTTTATAAAGCAAATCGAGTATTTTAAATAATTTTCTGTGATCTAATTTGGCTTCAGATAAAAAAATCAGACAGAAAATATACTATTGTATACTGTTCTGCACAATGATAGTCTATATAGATTAGCATTACATTATAAATATAATCTATTATTATGGAAATACCTGGCATGGATTGAAAAACACAGGTAACTCAAATATCATAGCAAACATGTTTATTGTCTTCAAAACGACTGTATCTCCATGTTACAGCCATAGTTACAGCGCGATCTCTTGTTAGCTGTGTGTGTGTTCGAGGCTTCCTGGATTGTCACATGATTATGGCACTTCTTCATGTTCTAATACTGTGCACAGGGCGGCGAGGGCGCCCTCATGCTATTGGTATGAATTGAAAACGCATTAACAGAGTATACAAACGCTCATAATGATTACATCGACGCATTTGGGTATAAATTCAATAAATATTATTCCTGTCTATAGAAATCTGATGTAAACCTATGAGAATATATCAATATTTCTCCAAATCTGCACATTTTTTAGCTAAAAGCCCGGAAGGACGTTGTTTTGTGTATCGCTGTCATGACGACGGCACGGGAGTTTTTTTATGAATGAAAGCGGCTGACGCGCATAATTCATATCAAAGGTATCGACTCATTTTTTCATTTCATAACTCCTGACACAAATTAAGAAATAACTGTCGCTATAAGTTTCTCAGAATACAATAGTGGTCAAATTCTGAAACTTGAGTCTTATATCTTTGTAATGATGTATAGTTTGTCAAGGTATAACATTAAATCTGATAGTAACTTTGAACTATTTATAAAAAAAACCGCTTCAGTGCGCCCGCGCTCTGGCAACGGTTAACAGGTTAAGTTAGCGATTAAAAAGCCCCCAGCGGTGTCACACGTCAGTTAACCGGTGGTAAAATATTCTCACCGTCACATACCTAGTATATTTTTATATAGATATAATAGGCCTACCTGATTTTGAACACAAGAGGGCAGTATAGCACTATGTTTGACTTTATTTATGTATTGTTTAGGCTAAACAACCATTCTGGCAGTTTTTAAACTTAAAATCCATTTTTAAATTGAAAAAAAATAATAAAATGTTTAGTTGTGATGTTTGTATACTTTTATATAGAAATAAATGGTATATAATTACATTTTTAGAAAATTTGAGGCTTTTAGTTTTTCCTTTTTGGACATTACTTTAATCCCTCGCCATAGCAAAACCGTTTGAGATATTTATTATCCGTTCACAATTTAGCATATTTAATGTATTTTCATCATGTTGAAAAAGTTTGGTGGGAATAAAATAAATAGTTTAAGAGGAGTGGCTAAAAATTCATAGGCTGATTTTGCAAAAAAATCCACATTCAGACCAAAATATCTGACTTCCTTTTGCTCTGAGCTAATGAATGTAAATTAGAAAGTTGTCCGGCTTGATGAGAACAATATAAAAACTTTTTTTTTACTGTATTTAAAACTAACCCCCCCACTTTTGTCAAAAGTATGTTGAAAGTGACACACTTCCTGCTGCCAGTTGGTGGCGCTATAACTTTGACTCACAATAGTCACATCCATCTGATCGGCCTCTTACCACGAACACACTGCTGAAGTTTCATCAAGATCAGTTGATGTATGCAGAAGTTATAACACTTCGTGTCTCTCTTTTCTCGCCATAAATTCGTTTCCTCACCACGGCCAAACCGTTCAAGATATCAAAAATCCGTCCGCAATTTAGCATCCTCAATGTCTTTACTTCATGCTGACTGAGTTTGGAGGTGATTGAATGAATTCTCTAGGAGGAGTGCATCACATTCCACAGCAAGCGTTTTCCAAACAACCCATAATAGCTGACTTCCTGTTGGGCTGGCGTGAAACTTGACAGAGGGAAAGTTGTTCGGCCCGACGAGATCTATATGTGTACCGAGTTTCATATTAATTCATGCAAGCGTATTTGATATATGGACCAAGTTTTCAGACCCTGTTCAAGAGGGCGCTGTTGAGCCCCCCCCGCCACGCCCGTTTCTGAAACTTTTCACATGTCTACTGGCTAATAAGTGTTATGTGTCTGTCGAGTTTCATCCAATTTCAAGCATGTTAAGAGTCTCAAACGCATCCGAATAAGAATATTAAAACTTGATGCGTTGCCACGGCAACAGTATCTAAGATATCAATAATCCTTTCACAGGTCTACATCTGCCCTGTGTTTACATTATACACAGAAAGTTTGAAGCAAATCGGGTAAAATTAAGAGGGTGACTTCAAAGCATTTTGAAAGTGACACACTTCCTGCTGCCAGTTGGTGGCGCTATAACTTTGACTCACAATAGTCACATCCATGTGATCGGCCTCTTACAACGAACACACTGCTGAAGTTTCATCAAGATCAGTTAATGTATGCAGAAGTTATAACACACTTCCTGTGTCCCATTATTCGCCATAAATTCGTTTCCTCGCCACGGCCAAACCGTTCGAGATATCAAAAATCCGTTCGCAAGAATTCATCCTCAATGTCTTGACTTTATTCTCACCGAGTTTGGTGGCGATCGGATGAAATCCCTAGGAGGAGTATTTCACATTCCATTGTATGCGTTTTCCAAACAACGTATAATAACCGACTTCCTGTTGGGCTTTTGTAAAACTTAGAGCACGAAAGTTGTTCGGCCCGATGAGATCTATATGTGTACTGAGTTTCATATTATTACATCCAAGCGTGTTTGATTTATGGACCAAGTTTTCGGACCCCATTCCAGGGGGCGCTGTCGAGCCCCCCTGCCACGCCCCAGTACCAGCTTCAGCCCGGCCCTGATGGCCGCAGGTTCTGACGTGTGTGCAAAATTTCAAGAGTTTTTGAGCATGTTAAGGGCCCCAAAAGTGGCAAAAAGGCAAAAAAAAAAATAATGAAGAAAAAAAAAAAATCCTTACGGAAACAATAGGGCCTTCGCCCTTTCAGGGCTTGGGCCCTAATAATAATAATAATAATAATAATAATAATAATCCTACCGAAAACAATAGGGCCTTCGCCCCTTCAGGGCTTGGGCCCTAATAATCCTACCGAAAACAATAGGGCCTTCGCCCTTTCAGGGCTTGGGCCCTAAAAAATCCTTACGGAAACAATAGGGCCTTCGCCCTTTCAGGGCTTGGGCCCTAATAATAATAATAATAATAATAATAAATAATCCTACCGAAAACAATAGGGCCTTCGCCCTTTCAGGGCTTGGGCCCTAATAATAATAATAATAAATAATCCTACCGAAAACAATAGGGCCTTCGCCCTTTCAGGGCTTGAGCCCTAATAATAATAATCCTACCGAAAACAATAGGGCCTTCGCCCTTTCAGGGCTTGGGCCCTAATAATAATAATAATCCTACCGAAAACAATAGGGCCTTCGCCCTTTCAGGGCTTGGGCCCTAATAATAATAATCCTACCGAAAACAATAGGGCCTTCGCCCTTTCAGGGCTTGGGCCCTAATAATAATAATCCTACCGAAAACAATAGGGCCTTCGCCCTTTCAGGGCTTGGGCCCTAATAAATAATCCTACCGGAAACAATAGGGCCTTCGCCCTTTCAGGGCTTGGGCCCTAATAATAATAATAATAATAATAATAATCCTACCGGAAACAATAGGGCCTTCGCCCTTTCAGGGCTTGGGCCCTAATAATAAAAAATATATACCAGGGCTCAACATTTAAGCCTTTTCATTTGTCCTTCAGTCGGTCATTCACTTGTCCGAGTAAAAACATTTGTTAGAACAGGAAAAAAATTAGATTTTTTTGTGTGTGTAAATATAATTTATTCCGAATCAGTATTCTCATCAGTTCAGTCAGCTTTAACATATATAAATCGGCATATTTATGATATTGTAACCTTTATAAAGGGCATTTTTCCCTAATCGTTTGCTTCATCTTTGATTTAAAATTCTTAAATTTGATCAATAAATTACAATAGAATAATAAGATGCTAAAGGGCTGTTACCAATCAAATAAACTGCATTAAATAATGTAATGAGATTATTTAAAATATTTTTTGAATATACAAATAAGAAATATTATTTATGCATAGAAATAATTTAAAAATAAACCGCCAGTAGGAGGCGGCAGGAGACCATCTTAATGAGTGAGTCATTGATGCAATGTGCATAGAGCCCTGCACGGGCCAAAAACTCCAGCCCTAGCCCGGCCCTGGCCCGTGGTGTTCAAGCCCTACCCGACCCCAGCCCGACAACGCCTGCAATTTTTTCAGCCCGAACCCGACCCGACCCGAGACCAACATCAATCACTTTTAAGCTCTCTCTGACGCGCGCGCTCTTTGACGCGCGCCGTCTCTGCTACACATGCAAACACACGTCGCGCGCTCTCTGATGCGCGCTGTCTCTGCTACACACGCAAACACACACACATCGCGCGCTCTCTGATGCGCACTGTCTCTGCTACACACGCAAACTATGGCAAGCCAAAGTATTCATAAACGCCTGGTCGGGCGTCTGATTGCACACTGACACGTCAAAAGCGTGCGTTTCGACCGCCAAACGCGCGTCCTTGACGCGCGATTTGCCATAAAAGCGCACGTTCTTAACGCGCGCTTTGTGGTCACGGAAAACGCGCGTCACAAACGCGCGGTTTTCGCATCAAAACGCGCGTCCTCGACGTGTGATCTGCCATTTAAAACGCACGTTTGAAACGTGCGCTTTGGGGTCACCGAAAACGCGCGTTTTTGACGCGCGTTTATGATAACAAAAATGGGCGTTGAAACCGTGTGTTTTGACTAGGACAAAACGCACGCTTTTGACGTGTAAACAGTTAACCCAAACAGGCAGTACAAACGTGTGTGAAGTTTCCAACCAGGCGAAAAGGACGCGTCAGTGTCATTGGCTGCTGAAGGCTTGGGTCTAACCATTTCTGTGGGCTTAGGGGGGTTTAGCTACTGTTCATAGACTAGGCTACCACCATTTAACATGCCATAGATCAGGTTATTCAGCCTATCTATTTTGTCCTTTTTTTGTAGAACTTATAGAAATAATATATTTAAATTGCAGTTTTATCAAAATTTAGATAAAAATAAAATTGCCTTGTTTTTCTTCGCTCATGCCTTTTTGTAAATAAACACATTAGTGGTCATTCTAGCTCTAACATGAAATAATTAACATTTGTGTGGGAAAATCAGTTACGGTGGAGGTAAGCAATCAATGCAGGTTAATCAGTATCTGTCTTTAGAGAACAACGTGGACTTTTGTTGTGCTTACATTTGAAGGTATCACAAGCAGGTGGCGAAACTTTTTTGTTCAAATATTGTGGCTCAACACAGACAAACAGTAATTAAGTACAGAGGTGATATTATCCATTTAATTTTTTTAAGACTTAGTGTTTAAATAGGGTATTTTATACTTTATAGAAGTATTTAAGACTTACAGGATTAGAATGAGAGCTTGTGCTCAGGGCAGGACATAAGAACTTAATTTGTCCCTATATTTTTTCCATTTTCTTTTTCTTGTGTAGGCCAAAGAAAATATCTAGATTGCAATTTTATGAAAACATTTTTTTTTTACCAAGATAAGATTGCCTTCTTTTGCACATTAATACCATTCTAGCTGTATATCTATACCTCAAGTTTTCAAACTTTAAAAGTTAACATTTGATTGGGGAAAAACGCGTACAGATGTGGTTCTTGATCGATGCAGTTGTAATGAAAATTTGTTAAGCAACATAACCTTTTATATATATATATATATATATATATATATATATATATATATATATATATATATATATATATATATATATATATATATAATGACTATAAAATGTATCACTATTGCGAGCAGGGTGCCACCAAGATGCTTTACAGGGACCAAATTACAGAAACATCCGATAGTTCACTCAAAATTCAAAACATTCTGTCTACATTTATTCACCCTCATGTTATTTCAAACATGCACAAGTCATCCTAATTTTTTAGATTTAACGTATGCTTTTTATTTATTTTCTTAAATGTGAGCAATGGTAACAGAACTAATTTACATCCTGGGATCAATCAATTATATTTTTTATCCAATTTATTTTCTACAAATGTGCAGAGGTGGACAAAGTACACAACTTCCTTACTTGAGTGAAAGTACAGATACTAGGCTACTGGTCAATTATTACTCCGTTACAAGTAAAGGTTGTAAAGACCGATTCTTACTTAAGTAAAAGTACAGAAGTACTCATTTTTAAAGTATGAAAAGTAAAAAGTAAATGTCAATGCATTGTTTTATTATTGTTGCATTGTTGAATGTAATACTTACAGAACCTTATGCCTCTGAATCTATGCCTGCCTGCCCTCATATCAATATCACATTTATTTCTAGATTAGAACACAGTTCCAGTAGTGGGATTGAATATGAGATTGAATAAGTGCACTCAATACGTCTACAATGGTTTCGGACACCCAAATGGCTGTTCCACCAAATAGTGCCCTTGGCTTAGTTTTTTGGCTTTGACGTCAACCCAACTTTCATTTCCAACCAAAATCCAACGTCTGTCCGACGTCGGGTTCTGACATAAATCTGACATTGGGTTTTGACATCAACCCTACTTTCATTTCCAAACCAAAATCATTCACTGACTGACATTACTACTTTCTACTCAAGGACCTTGACAGAAATGTAGTGGAGTAAAAAGTATGATATTTGTCTTTGAAATGTAGTGGAGTAAAAAGTATGATATTTGTCTTTCAAATGTAGTGAAGTTGAAGTAAAAAGTTTCCAGAAAAGATAATACTCAAGTAAAGTACAGATACTCAAAAAGCGTACTTAAGTACAGTACTCAAGTAAATGTACTTTGTTACTGTCCACCTCTGCAAATGTGATGCATCTTACCAGGTTTCAAATATAAATAAATACTGTTTATATGATTTAAGGCTTATGTTATGAAGTCTTCACCTCATTTAGCACCAAATAAAACCAGTCAACCCATTAACATGGATAATCCATCTCTACATCTCTAGATAGATGGATAGTCATCTACATCTAGATCGATAGATAGGTTTATTTTCAACTAAAAGTGGCTAAATCCCTCAGTGACGTGGCTATTCCAGCGACGGCGGAAAACTCCAAGATCCCTGTTTATTCTCGACAAATACAAGAGACATGCAAACAACAACTCGTACAAGAGAGAATATTTCTAAAAAATAAAAGATACAATATAAAAAATCACGATGAAGAAAAATATACTTAAATACATCAAGTTAACTCATTTGTTGTTGTCACTTAATTTGATTAAGGATACTAATGGCATTCAGAATAAAGGATTTTTTAAAAGTACTTTTAGCCAGAGGCACTCTGAAGGGCCTCCCGGACTTCAAAAGTTCAAACTCACAAGAGAGAGGGTGAGTACTATCTAGTGTGATCTTTCTTGCCTTTTTACTCATTCTGTCAATGTATATTTGAGTCAATTGTTTTTGTGGTTTTCCTACTATCTTACTAGCCATTAACACTATCTTGTTAAGCTTTTTCTTAAGCTTACAAACCAAGCAGAAAGATGAAAAGTTAAAACACTTTCAATGTGTGTGATATACACAAGCTCAATAATCTTAGTACTGACAGCCAAACAGTTAAATTTTCTGAGCAGACTTAGACGTTGTGTGTTAAAAGTTCCCACTGTTTCAACTACTTGACCATTAAGTAACACTGGCTTTGTTATTATGTCTTGTTTTTTACAGAAAATTTGCTCATTTGTCTCATTTGTGACCCGTTCAAATGGATGATTACATGCAAGCATGTTTGATTTATGGGCCAAGTTTTCGGACCCCGTTCCAGGGGGCGCTGTCGAGCCCCCCCGCCACGCCCGGGTACCAGCTTCAGCCCGGCCCTGATGGCCGCGGGTTCTGACCCGTTTGCAAAGTTTAAAGAGTTTTCGAGCATGTTAAGGGCCCCAAAAGTGCCTGAATAGTCGTAAGAAAAATAATAATAATAATACTAATAATAATAAATAATAATCCTAAGGAAAACAATAGGGCCTTCGCCCTTTCAGGGCTTGGGCCCTAAAAACATGGCACATAAAGTTAAACTAATGATTTTTGGGTGTGTGTATTGTAAGTTGTATACCATTTCAATACGTTGGGTTCGTCTGCAGCATGCTGCAAAGCACACAGTACTCCTCTGCATTACCTATACATTTGTTAACATTAAAAAGTTAAATGTGAATTCTTTGGGCAATCATAGTGTAGCCTACTAAATGTCAACATACACGACATGAAAAATACTATCTCAGAACGGTTCTGAAATTACATTAAATCATTCTTGCATTACTTTTTGTAACCTTCAAGTTATTTTGATGTATATCTAGATTGTATTTTTGTATATTTGAATATTCTTACTTGATTAAAAACATTTTTAGACTGAAGATAGCATCTAAAGAGGTGTAATATGACATACTGTACATTGAAATACTGTACATACATTACCATTACAGAATTAAAATTAAATTAAATTAAAAATGGAGCACCCCAAACAAGTAATTATCAAAAGAAATGACAGCAGTAGATAAATACCAATAGATTCTTCATTTGTGATGTGGAGGCAAACTATAACTCGGGCTTTGATTCTTTCCGTACATTTTTATATGTGTTTTAGAGATTGAATTCAAATCAAATATTAACATTACTGCCCTAACTATTTCTGAATAGGATGTCTACTTCATACATATTTGGAATAGTATGGAAATAAGGTTCAGATCCTGGGATGGAAGTCGAAGATCTCATCAGTGGAGTCTGGATGTCATCTAGTGGAAAATTTTGGTACTGCGCACAATACAATCTTTCCTAAAGCTCATTTATTGAGACATCAACCTAAAATCTGGCCCAGAACTTGTCCAGATATTTAACATTGATTTTCTTGAAAATTTAGGGTTGAAAATGTTTTGTAAAAAAGAAATAAAAATAATTATATATATATAAACAACATTATGTATTGTATACATTTAAAATGTTCATAAACTTAAACTACTTTAACAACTTTGTTTTACTTTACTAATCTGAGAAGTGTACCCTTTTAGTACCCTGTTAGTTCGCAGTGCATTAAGTAATGTTAACAACAACTTTTGTTTTAATAGTTTAATAGTTTTAATTAGTAAAGGTTGAAATGAAATTTGAAATTAACATGTAGAAGTGCAGTTCATTATTAATTCATGTGAACTAATGTACTTAATGTATGAAACCTTTTTGTAAAATGTTACCAAAATTACAATTGGAAAATAAAAAAACGTTGTTTTTTCTCTCTTTCTTTTTTTAAACTTAAATGATAACTATTGGATTATAATAACTCACCAATTATAATCCCCTCCTCTGTAAAATTTGCCATCGATAATTCCATGCTGTTTTGCTTGGGTTTAATGATAATACAAGAGACCAAAACCACATAGGGACAAAGGCAAGAGTGAAGAAAAACAAGGTAATTTTATTTTTATCCAAATTTTGATAAAACTGCAATTTAAATATATTATTTCTATAAGTTCTGCAAAATAGATAGGCTGAATAACCTGATCTATGGCATGTTAAATGGTGGTAGCCTAGTCTATGAACAGTAGCTAAACCCCCCTAAGCCCACAGAAATGGTTAGACCCAAGCCTTCAGCAGCCAATGACACTGACGCGTTCTTTTCGCCTGGTTGGAAACATAGACATAATATACATAGACGCCCTATTGGCCGCTTTGGAACGTTGCAGCGATACGTCAACGCGTCCGCCATTTTGTGGAGGGCAAGATTGCGCTGTAATCAAATGCAAGTAAACAGGTGAGCTGCGGTTTTTCTGTATAAAAACAAAAAAAATTACATTTATCAACCGATTTCAGTGGTTTGTATGTGGTGTACAAAAAAGTTCAATCTGTAGTTATTTAAAACCTCGATAGTTAGATTTATAACATATGTTTTCTTTAATAAGGAATGGCCAAAGCTCAGGCTTATCATGTATTTGGCTTTTCATTCTTGGATAAGAATTGTGAACACCCCCATACTGAGATATAATTTAATTTTCACATTAAATTAAATAAAGTTTTCTTATTGTGGGAAAAGCATATTCTGTCATTGACCCGATTTTAGCAATAACAAAGATAACTGATGGATCCTTTATGGTAATACATGAAATGGTACAACTACAGTGCAATGCAAATAGTAAATATAAGATAAAGTGAGAGGTAGGCTAATAGTAAATAGTTTAGTCAATAAAATAAACAAACAGTATACAGCAAATAAAATAGTAATGAAAAGTGTAATTATATAATATCATAAGTACTAATATAATAATAATAATATATTAATAATAGCATGTAGTTTATGTATAATACTATAATAATAGCAATAGAATATGAAATATAAATTACAGAATATAGACAATAAAAAATAATAAGTTAAATAGTTACTATGAATAGTAAAATAATTTAACAGCATAACTATAATAGATTGATAATCGCAAGTGGTATATTATTATAATAACAATAATAAATAATGTAAATTTATTCATTTTAAAATATAATTACATAGGCTATAAAAAATAAAATGACGCAACCCTGTCTCTTTTTGTTAAATTTCAGTTTTTAAAAGGTATAAGAAGCTATATAAGTCAAGAAATAAAGTAAACGATTCAGTCAAACATACAGCAGGCTACACCGTTAAAGTTAAATAGCCTAAATATATAAAGTTATGAAACTTCACTTTGCCCTCAGCCAAAACAATCTGCCAAGGAACAAATTATAGATAAATGAAACCAAAGATCGCCCGTTAGATAAACACAAGACGAATTATTCTCACTACTAGGCTGACAGCGGCGAACGTCAGAACCGGTCAGAACTCAGAAGCACAAGCCGAGGCAAGGCTGTTCTCGGCGGGGTTCATGAGCGCTGACCGCCCGCGGTGATCGCTGGATCTCACAACTCCGAAACCGTCAGATAACATTTTTAAAAAGGCGCTATCTTTATAAATAAACCACAGATTTGAGCTTTAAACAACTACATTGTCGACTGAAAAACTCTTAAAACTACATTTCGTGACACAACAACAGTAGTATTTTTAAATTTTGCAGCCTTTCTCCTCTGAAAATAAAAATAGTAGGCTAAATGAAATGCAACCAGAAACAAATTTTCAGTTTTGCTTGTGAAAGGTAATTCCCGGAGACTTGTTTGCAATTGTGTGGCGATTTAAAAAGCCCCAAGCAGCACAAGAAATAGGCATTTTTCTCAATTCTCGTTATGAGAGGTATGGGAAAGTTGCCCTCCGCAGTATGGCGGCGCCGTTGACGTACGATCCAGCGGCCAATAGGGCGTCTATGTATTTATTATGTCTATGGTTGGAAACTTCACACACGTTTGTACTGCCTGTTTGGGTTAACTGTTTACACGTCAAAAGCGTGCGTTTTGTCCTAGTCAAAACACACGGTTTCAACGCCCATTTTTGTTATTATAAACACGCGTCAAAAACACGCGTTTTCGGTGACCCCAAATATGGAACGCCGTTGGGGACAATACTTATTATATGTAACGCGTGAAATTTGGACGCATTAACACGCACAGTTTGTACGCGTAAATACGAAGTATATGTTCGGGTGTCGCGTCAGACCGCACAACAGCCAATAGCGTTGCTCTATTTAGGATTTCATTTGCATTTGTGATGCGATGGCACGTTGCTGTACATATATAAACATCAGACGACATTTCTTTCCGTGAGGGATGATGTGCTGTTAGGTAAGCAAATACCTATGCAAACGTCACACGTAACATTTGTTCGTGAATGAGATCGTAATTTTACGTTGGCATGTACATAGGCAAGCGTAAAACTTTAGAGTCAATGATGCATTTATACGTTGGTTGTGATGTCAGTGCTGTGTCATGCTGTGGCATCTCATCCCGTTTGTACTCATGCAGGTTTTTTGTCTCCGGTAACTTGGAAAAGTGGATTGCTGATAGCAATTACATGTGGGCCACATGTGGGTATTATCTGGCACATATGGCCTAGATGTGGCATGGCTGAACAGATATGGGCCAAATCGTTTTAGCCATATTTGTTTTGCCATAACTTTAAAATCTGCGGGAAATGCTCTCTTGGTTCACAACTGATTTTGAGGTATATGGCCCAGATAACAACGAACACATGAGGACCATATGTGGTTGAGCTATGGCACACAGTAAGAAACACCGACTTGTGGTAAATATTTGGCTTATACGTGGAAAAACACAGGAATCCTGAAATCAAGTGCGGCAAACATCCGCCGTTCCACACCTCAGGTTGCTCTGCATCTTCCCTCCTAGTGATGTGTCATGCGCAAAAGATGCGGCTCTGAGAGCCGATGCTTTGTAGTGAATCAGAAGAGCCGGCTCGCATCGAGTGAGAGCCGGCTCCCAGTTTTTTTTCTTTCTCTGCTTTCCTCAAGGCAGAACTTTGTTTTGATTGGTCAGCAATCGCATCGCGGCCAATCAGATGTAAGGATATGGGATCATACCATTATGTAAAAACAGAGAGGTGGGTGAAGCGAAGCAGAACTCCACTGCAAGTTAACGAGTCGTAACAACGTTAAAGGGTTAGTTCACCCCAAAATGAAAATTCTGTCAGTAATTACTCACCCTCATGTTGTTTTAACCCCGTAAGACCTTCGTTCATCTTCGGAACACAAATGACGATATTTTTGATTAAATTTGAGAGCTGGATCACTTCTCCATAGGCATATAAGGGATTGAAACTTGCTGGCCCAGAAAAGTTATTAAAGAGATCGTTAATATAGTCTAAGTGACTACAGTGGCTCAATGTTAAATATATCAAGCGACGAGAATACTTTTTGCGCGCAAAAACTAACAAAAATAACGACTTTATTCCACTATTCATTTCCTTCTCTCTGGGCCTCGAGTTAGTTCGCGTAGTGTTTTTGCGCAGCGTGTCTGTGTTACACGTCACCACATAGGCTCACTATTGGCCGACGCTGGTCATGTGTGTGATGCGTGTGTCGTACAACACTGACGCGCTGCGCAAAAACACTACGTGAAAAGACTCGAGGCCCAGAGAGAAGGAAATTAATAGTGGAATAAAGTCGTTATTTTTGTTTGTTTTTGCGCACAAGAAGTATTCTCGTCGCTTTATATAGGATCCCTAGGTTTAAAAAACTTGCATTCAATGACAACAGAGCTGTTTATTTGCTGTTTTGTTGTTAATTTGTGCAATAAATGCATAAAAACACTGCACATGAAAGGGTTTTCAACACACAAACCATTCATTTTTGCAAAGTTATGGTAAAATAAAGGCCTACAAAAAAATCCTAAATTAAGAGCCTTTCGGGAGTCGAAAGAGCCGGCTCTTCTTTGGGAGCTGAGCCAAAAGAGCCGGCTCTCTGAAAAGAGCCGAACTTCCCATCACTATTCCCTCCTATTGGTGGAGTGAGACTACGGCGCGAGTTTGACTGCGACGCTGGCCAGCTGACGGATTTTACTCTGCTTTCCTCACGACTGTGTACATTCAGGTAAGTGATGTTTTGGCATTTTAAAGTCATATAAATGAAATATGCAGCATTATGTGTCAATATTGCATGTTATTATGCGTTTAGTTATTCGTTCCATCGAGGAAGGGGTTGAACTAGCTAATATTTTCCTCAGTTTACTGCTATAACTTACAATAAAGTTTAATGTAACTTAACCTTTAACTTAGGCTATAGCAGTTCGCTGGTTTGCCGTTTTAAATTAAGATGTTTTTGTTTATAAATCAACAGCTCACTTTCATACACAATAAAATAGTATAGTTTGTCATTGTGTAGGCTAGTAGCCTATTTGTGAATTAAGGCGACGCGGTCCAATGTCGGTGTTACTGTTTGTCAGAATACTAAATCCTAATTTGTGTTCACAATCATTCAACTAATCATAATAATATAAAAATGCCAAGAATAAACACATTAATACGTGTGCATTATTGTATGTATCTTTATTTAACTCTGAAATGATATTCAACCAAGACTTTTTCTCATGACCTTTCCCTATTTAAAATTAAATTTGTAATGTTAACGTTAGGCTATTAGTGTCAAGTCACAATACCAAAATTATGACTTTCGATACAATACCTGAACATTAACATGAACTAATAATGAACTGCACTTCTACTGCATATATTAATATGTGTTAATGTTAATTTCAACATTTACTAACACATTCAATCTAAAAAAATTGTAGGCTACTTGTTAACGTATGCACTGTGAACTAACATGAACAAACAATGAATTGCTGTATTTCTGTTAACTATCAATTAATTGAGCAGCCATTCACTGCCATTAAAAAACTTGGAAGAGGCAGGACATTTTTATAATTACTCTAATTTCTCACGATATAGTTTATATATAATGCTATGGTATACTGTCATACCACCCAGCCCTAATGTGTGGTATGGGTGGGGCAATGACAATAATTTCCATATTAAAAACCTAGAAAATATGGTTTCAGATGGAGTAAATAATAGTTTAAAGTTCATTTTTGAATATAAAAGCACTTCCATTTTAGGGTGGTCTATTTAAATGCATATTTCAACCACTTACACAATGTTTTTTTTTCCTATCAGATTACCTATGTGGGTTTGGTTGGTGGCTTTGACCTGGATAACACCGTGTGGAGAGTGCTGAAAGGCACTTTTACAACTGCTGTGGCACGTTATGAATTGGAGAGAAGTTGTCATTGGTGAGACCTTTTTTAGAAGTCACTTTTATTTGTATTGCACTTTGCACAATTCACAACTTTTCAAAACCGCTTTACAGAACATTGTATTTTTATTTCTGTTATCTCAGTATCGAACCAAACTACTTTTTTTGTCATTACCTGATCACATCCGTGGCTCACTTAAGTGACTGCATTTTTTTATTTAGAAGTTTTATGTTTTGTTTTTTATATATTGCGAATCATATTGTTTCAATCATACATTTTAAAGCTGTAATCACAATATAAGATTATCATTCTGTCAAAGTCTCATACCAGCGCATGCCTACAACTATCTGTATTTAGTTCATTATCACTGTGTATTTAAAAGGTTAGTTTACCCAAAAATGAAAATTCTGTCAGTAATTACTCACCCATGTTGTTCCAACCCCCGTAAGACCTTCGTTCATCTTCGGAACACAAATTAAGATATTTATGATGAAATCTGAGAGCTGTCTCACTCCTCCATAGGCTTCTCTGTTATTGAAACTTGCCAGCCCAGAAAGTTAGTAAAGACATTGTTAAAATAGTCCAAGAATACAGTGGCTGAACCTTAAGTTTGTCAAGTGTCAAATACTTTTTGTGCACAAAACAAGCTAAAATAAAGACTTTATTCAACGTAGTGTAACAGCACAGCACTTCTGTGTTGTACGTCAGAACGTAGGGCTCACGACTGGCCAGCATCCCACACATGACCAGCGTCGGCCAATAGTGAGTCTACGCTCTGACGTACAACCCAGAAGTTGGAAAAACTTGAGGGTAATTACAGATAGAATTTTCATTTTTGGGCGAACTAACCCTTTATGTTCCTCCTTGCATTCAGTACTTGGCCCATTATTGTTTGTGTGTTTCTGCTTCCAAATTGTCTCGCATCATTGCAGATTATCTTGAGTTTATTTTGTGTTTGTAAAAACACTTATTTTTGTAGACTCTGTCTTTGGACTAAAACATGACATTAATGCTATCTGTGTTGGTGTGTTTTTACATTAGAGTGTGCATGTCTTTTTTAAAAAAAAAGCAGCAGAATACATGCAGTGCTGTAAATTTTAACCGGTTGTTGGTGCAAAAGTATTCTAAAAATCGAAATAATTTGTCATAAGGAATTACGGTATAATTCTGGCCCACATATTGAAAAATACAATTTGCAATTCCTTTTGAAAATTTACTGGAAAAAAAACTGGTAATTCAGAGGTGTTTAATTTGTTAATAATTGCAATTAAAATATTAAAGGATATTTACATTAATGATTTTTTTTATTATCCTGCAGCTCTAGCTTCCAGGTTGTATTGCTGCTAACATTATTTAAATTCTTCTTTATTGCAGGTGCAGTCAGGCAGAATCCCCTTACTGGAAAAGATCAACACATTGCCGACCCTCATTGGAGACTTCTCTGCACATAAAAACACTTCTCAACTCTTTACCTTTCAAGTTTGCTTTAACTTTCTCAATTTCTCTTTAAAGTTCTCTTTACCAACTGTGATTTATTTGTATTACTCTCATTGGACTAATTAAACATAACATTAATACAAGCTTTGATCGAGTGTTTTGAACTTTGGTGTAAAAAATTAGCTTTGAATGCTATTTATATTATTAATTTGTATTCTTGAATGTTTTCAACTGAATTCTACTTAAAATAAGTATAACTGAGTAGCTGTAATTATGTGTTCTTAAATGTTTTCAACTGAATACTACTGTAATTATTAAATTCAACTCTGTTGCTGTAATTATATTTATTTTTATGAAATGTTTTCAACTGAATACTGCTGTAATTAAGCACAACACTTTAGCTGTAATTATTTAAATGCTTGTCAAAATAAATAGTTTTGAGTCCATTTGTTGTTGAGTGTTTAATTTACCTGTGAGTTAATAGGACTTTAAATACTGTCAGCTGCATGTGGGCCACATAAGGGCCATTAGATTTTAACAGAACTCAACCATACTAAAGTTGCATACCAGGCCCACATATGGGCCACATGAATTTGTAGTATTTGGCTCATGCTTGGTGGAGTTATGGCAGTCCTTTGGTTTAGTTCTGGCAAAGGAGATGTGGGCCATATCTGGGCCGGCAAACACAAACTAATCTGGGCCACAGCTCAGCTGTTTATCTGGCCCACATCTGTGCCAAAGGTAATTTGCTGACTGGGTCTCTACGATGGCTCTTAGAATTTTTTTTATTAAACTTTCAAAGAACTTTTACAGACTGCGTTCAGTTGGCATCCTCTTATAACAGGCTATATACACATGTATAACATATGTTAACATATGTATACATCAACATACAACACTGGATACGGCCATAGCCAGGGTGTCAATAATTATACATAATAGTGCCAATAAATGCCATATACATCATTCAACTTTAATAAATACAATGAATAATAAAGTTAGCAAAGGCTAAATACTAAATACTGTGGCTATTGTTTTTTTTTTTTTTTTTTTTTTTCAAAATGACTGGAGTAATCTCCGAGTGGGCCAGCATCAATCTGGTATGTTTGGAATGCTCCTTGAAGTCGGGATGTCAGTTTGACTGGAAATAATTAATACACATATACTGTATGTGTACTAGGCAATATGTCAGATAAAAATAATCTAATAACAACAATATATTGTAACAATCACAAATTTAACAATTATATTATAACAATAAGGCAAATACAAAAGCAGAAAACAAAGCACCAGTAGCCTATGACAATTTACAAATCTTTATTCAGCATTTAAACAGACACAATCATACGACACATAAACATTACAGAATCACTACAGCAGGCGGACCACGTAAACTGTGGGGCAGCCAGTCCAAGTGTAAATAGCAACAGTTGTGGATTCAGTAGACATTTAGATGCTATTTACTTATAAATAGTGACAGATAACGTTGCTATTTGCTCATCAGTATTGTTGTGCATTAAACATCCTGCAATATAACTGACAGTATCATTAGATTTATAAAACAATATTAAAATCATGGCAACTTATTGAGATATTAAAGACCTAGAGCTACCTCTAACCTTACCCTAAATGTAACTTTTATGAATTAAAATGAATTTTAAGTCAAATCATTTTTATTGAAAACAACAGGACACCTACCTATTTACCTACAGGACAAATTCCTTTAACGTTACAAAAGAATATAATGTTAATTCATGCAGTCATTGAATGTATTTAATCATTGACTCTAAATTATCACCAGTTTAACTAAAACAGAAAAATTTGTATGTCGCACATCAAATAAGACTCAGAAATATTACACGTTCAAAAATGTCATGTTTACACGACGAAAACGTTCGTCTAGAAACACGTAACAAAAAATACACGGCCAAAAATGTTGCGTTAAGGCGATACAAACGATCGTGTCTTTAAATAACATGACAAAAAACTTCGCGTTTAGACGTACAAAACGTTCGCGTTTACACGGACCAAAAAGACGCGTACAAACTGTGCGTGTTAATGCGTCCAAATTTCACGCGTTGCATATAATAGGTATTGTCCCCAACGGCGTTCCATACCCAAAGCGCACGTTTCAAACGTGCGTTTTAAATGGCAGATCACACGTCGAGGACGCGCGTTTTGATGCAAAAACCGCGCGTTTGTGACGCGCGTTTTCCGTGACCACAAAGCGCGCGTTAAGAACGTGCGCTTTTATGGCAAATCGCGCGTCAGGGACGCGCGTTTGGCGGTCGAAACGCACGCTTTTGACGTGTCAGTGTGCAATCAGACGCCCGACCAGGCGTTTATGAATACTTTGGCTTGCCACACACATCGCGCGCTCTCTGATGCGCACTGTCTCTGCTACACACGCAAACACACACACGTCACACGCTACTAAGAGGTAAACTTTTATTACAGGCCTGAAACATCATGCCCAAAAATATTGGACAAACCGTCCATTACACAGAAGCATAAACATGAAGGGAGAATAGTGCTACGGGATCAAACCGCAAAAATAAGTAAATAAACGGCCTACCTTTCTTTGCTTTTCAGTAACTGAAGTGTCACCTGTTTAATGCACGTGAGTGACGCGCGCGCGTTCGTGTATGCGTGTTGCGTTTGTGTTACTTTCTTAGG
Organism: Scardinius erythrophthalmus; assembly: GCF_964197995.2. Taxonomy (NCBI): domain Eukaryota; kingdom Metazoa; phylum Chordata; class Actinopteri; order Cypriniformes; family Leuciscidae; genus Scardinius; species Scardinius erythrophthalmus. The sequence goes on along the minus strand of NW_028296510.1, from coordinate 186,037 downwards.
TGATGTATAATATTTATAATATAATCAATATAACAATATTTCATACACACTTCGTGACGTGTGCTCTGCTGCACGTTAATTATATACACAATGAGGAGAGAAGCTAAAATAAGCCCGAGCCCGATCTGTAAAAAAAAAAAAACGGCCCGAGCCCGGCCCGAATGGGCTTAGCCTGTCGGGCCCCGTCGGGCCCCGACGGGCTTGCAGGGCTCTAAATGTGCATAAAGTTAAAATACTGAAACTAATAAAACAAGTTTTAAAAAAGAATGTTTCATTTAATTCAATTTTAGATGATGGAATATGCAGAAAGAATATAATTAAGCAGAAAGGTATATTGCTTTATAGCGTATTCATTTCGTGCATCATGTTTTTGAAAAGTAACTAGTAAAGTAACTAGTAAAGTAACTAATTACTTTTGAAAATAAGTAATCAGTAAAGTAACTGGATTACTTTCTTGGAGAAGTAATCAGTAATCAGTAACTAATTACTTTTTCCAAGTAACTTGACCAACATACACATACAAATATGATACCACATTGTAAAAAATTGCTGTAAAATGTACAGTAAATTTTGGTTGCCAGCAAGCCTGTAAATTAACAAGAGTAGCCTACTGTAAATCAACTACAATAAAACACAGCATAACTGTAAAAACAGTGAAACAAGAGCAGCTGTGAATTGACATGTAACAGTTTAGTCCAATGATGATGATGAAGAGTTACAAAATGGATTAAATAACAAAAGGATTTATTAAACAAATAAAACTCAGATAAGTCATTGGATACTTAAACTATGTACAAATAAAGAGCAATAAATAAAACACACAAATAAAGTGTCTTTGAGTATTTTTTATTGTCAATATTTGTGTTTTTTCTTTGTTCTTTAGTGTTTGATTAATGGTTTTATACCATTATACCTGAGAAAGTTTCAATGCAAGTTTTGTTCAAATTTAACCTGAAGAAATCCTAAACCCATACTCAGAATTAGTGCACACACATTTAGGAGCAGTGAGCAGTGAACACACACACACACACACACACTTGTTTTTGCAGTTTTATTTAACCCTCATAAACTCCACCCTCTTTCAACACTTACCAGGAATAGACTGACTTATTTCTCTTTTCTGTCATGCTGACTCTCTTCTCTCTCGACAAAAGCAATAATGAAGCAGTGATCAGTGGAGAATGAAGACAAACACTTTCAAGGAGGATTTGTGAGACATTTGTTTCTGAACAGACAGCAGATCGCTGTGATTCTCTGAGTTTTTAAACCTGTCGTTCAGAAAGTGACAATAAAGTTAATGTTGCTGGAGTTTAAACGGTGAAAATGGCTTCACTAAATGTCTCTGCTGAAGAGCTTTCTTGTCCCGTGTGCTGTGAAATCGTCTCGGGTTATGACTGTAACCCTTGTTCCCCGAGAAGGGAACGAAACACTGCGTCGCCGTCGTGACGACACTAGGGGAACGCCCTTAGCGTAGCGCATCTGAAGCATGATTGAAATCTGTCCAATCCTGATTGGTTCTGCGTCATGACGTAGTGGATGACGGCATAACCGGAAGATACAAAGGGACGCTGGCACAAACACACGTTAGCTCCTTTGCGATGAAGCAAGCGCTCTGCCCGTGATAGGTGTAGCGACGAGATGCAGTGTCTCGTTCCCTTCTCGGGGAACAAGGGTTACAGTCATAACCCGAGACGTTCCCCTTCGAGGGAACTCGCACTGCGTCGTCGTCGTGACGACACTAGGGGAACGTAATGCCCACTATGCTACACCGTAATCACGCCCGCCCTAGTGTGAAGCTGGGAGACCAGGCACACTTAGGACGCGAGCACTCTAGCGCCAGGCGTCACAGGGAGTTGCAGACTGTAAAAACGTATGAAGGTGTGCGGGGTGGCCAACCCGGCCGCCTCGCAGATCTCCTGAAGCTACCTGCGCGCCGCATCGGTTTCAAGTTTGTCACGGATGAGCTTCGGAGGCGCGCGTGCCGTACCGGTTTCAAGTTTCTCACGGATGAGCTTCGGAGGCGCGCGCGCCATACCGGTTTCAAGTTTCTCACGGATGAGCTTTGGAGGCGCGCGCGCCATACCGGTTTCAAGTTTCTCACGGATGAGCTTCGGAGGCGCGCGCGCCATACCGGTTTCAAGTTTCTCACTGATCAGCTTCGGGGCGCATAAAAGGATCGGAACGAAGACAGCGGAGGACCAGGCATGGACTTTACTGTGTGTGCGCGTGTGCGTGTGTTGCGTGTGTGTGGTAGTCGTCCATGAGGGGTTGCTGCTTTTACTTTCGTTTTGTCATTTGCGTATTAAAGTGGAATGAGTGGCCGACTAAAAGTGGAATGAGTGGCCGACAGCAAGTAGAATGTGTGGTCGACTAAAACAATTATTTTAACTATAAGCAACCCAATTTGTCTAGATCTGTATTATTTCCTTTGTATAATGAGCTTAAATATTGCTGCGCAGTCATGTGCTTTAGTCTGCTTGATTAACATTATTACAATGTATTCCTATTTAACTCTGATATGTAGCCTATAAGGTCCTCGAGTCGAATGTGTTCGAATATTTCACCAGCATCAGCCTTTTCACAGTTTGCATCACTCCGCTTGTTTGTGTTTGCGCAACTTGCATCATTAAGCCAGTAGGTGGTGACAAGTGACTGTCTTTATGAGTGAACAATTGAAATTTAATTGAACTGATTTAATAGTGCCAAAAACATTGATTAACTCAAGAAAGAAACAAGTTGCTGAAACCAATCTTTAATGCTAAAAAGTTGACATCTATGCGAAATAATCCTTGAAAGATTTCTCATTTAAGGCCATTCCTGTTTGGAATATGTGATTGTGTATTGTCAACACTAAGGAGAAACATTTTGCATTTCCATTTTGTAGTGTGGATCATTCATTTCAACATTTATCCTCATTCTCATGTTTAAGAATCTGTTATATTGACAAATAATGTATGCTACTGCCCACTGACATGCTAAAACTATTGTTATCAAAAAATGTTGGCCTTCAAACACCTCTGGGCTTCTTCGCCCGAAAACAGGCGAAAACTTGAACGTTTCAAATTGTTAATTTTTTTTGCTTCATCGGATGGGGGTGAAACTTGGTGACTTTTGCTTTATTACCTATATGAACACACAAAAAAATCAAGGAGATGATTCTGATATGTTAAAGGGTCGTAAAAAAAAAGTCACACTTAGCTTCCTCCCGCTCGAAAACGGGCGACATAGGAAATGAATGGGAAATACGAAAAAATAGGATAACTCAGAGAAACTTTTGGTGGTACAAGCTACAGATCAGCCACTGTGCTGAAAAAAGTGTACAGCAATGAAGGGGTGACACTCTGAAACATCAAGAGTGCAAATAAGACACCCCCCCCACACACACACACACACCCCCACACACACCCTCACACACAAACACACACACACACACACACACAGAGAGAAATGAACTGGTAAGACTGAAACAGCAAATTTTGCCCCAAACTATATAAAAATTATATAATCATAATAACTCCAAAACTATAGCAAGGAGAGTCAAAAGGTAGGTATCGTTTGAAAGACCTCTTTTAATTTTTTTTGAAAATATAAATTACATTACATTTGGACATTGTCCTGCCAAGAAACAGCGGATAAAAGACAACATATATATATATATAATTTTTATTATGATTTTGCATATCTTTCTTATTTGTCATGGAATAACTCAGGAAGGAAATAAGGTAGGAGGAAATTTCTTTTTTAGTGAAGTCCCCCTACATGTTAGCTGCATCTGGATAAAAACATTATAATTTTTGGATAAAGGAATCAAAAGTTACAGCATTTGGAAAAGAGACAGCCTTTTTGTACAGTCTTTGACACCCCCTCATGGGCAATTTTTTCTCCATGAAGAATATCTTGTCATAAAAGCAAAAGATTATGTTAATTTTGGGCTCATTTTAATTGTAAAAAAATGCTGTAAAAAATGAAGTGCCATTTTGAATTATCTGAGAATGTTTCATGAGCTCTATGATGTTTTTGACACATTGCAGTACATTATTTTATAGATTATGAAAAAAAAAGAAATTCTATTTATCAGCAAATAACTCAATACTTAAATAAGCAATACTTAAGAGTTTTTCAAAGTGGATACATTCACTGTAAAGTTCAGACTCTAAGCTTTCAAATGACATCAACTTTGTGTTAATCAAGGCAAGATTTTTTTAAAATATGGTAAAGAATATTTTCGCAGCTAGGTGGCGCCTGCTGGCGGTACACTCGGTTTTAGAGGGATTACTCAGCACTCGTTAGGAGTTAATAAATGTAATTAGATGCATTAAAAAGCTGAGATCCTAAGCTTTAAAATGATATATAATTTGTGTTGTTCCATTCAGTGGTTGCTTAGTAATAAAAAAAATTCTTTCCGAATGGAAATAAATCAATTAAATAAATAAAAAAGCTATAGGCCGCCTATAGGCGGTTATAGGACATGACACAAATTAATACATTTTGAAGCCACTAGATGGAGCTCTTCTCACTTGAAAAAAATTTTTTTTTAGGCCTGCACTCTATTTTGATGTGAAATGTTGCATTTATTGAAAAATAAATAAAATAAAATAAAATAAAATAAAATAAAAAAATATATATATTAATTCTAATGGAAAAAATAGCTCATAAAAATTATATAATTAATGCAAAGTATCATTACAAATTCAAAAAATTCTAAATAATAATCAGAAAACATTATAGAACAAAAATATATTTGATTGGTTATCCTGGGAAAAAGTAAAGTAAATTTTTAAGGCTTCGCCTGTTTTCGGGCGGGAGGAAGCTAAGTGTGACTATTTTACGAAGAAGTCCAGAGGGTTAAAATGCACATATGTAGGTCCAAGAAATCAAAATTTTCACATTTGAATGTGTGTGTCTGTGTGGTAATATGGGCTGGTGTGGCTACAGTGCCAGGACTGAATTTTTTAACCACTCTGCCCTCCTGCATATAGGCCTAAAATATACATTATTCTCTGTATCGAATCATGTTATCTTGTTACCCAGCCCCTGATGTTTCGGGCTTAGCCCCTGATGTTTTTAAAACCTAGAAACGCCCCTGCTCATTACAATGGCCCTTAAAGAATGTTAAAAAATTGTAAATGGCCCTTGATAGGAAAAAGGTTCCCCACCCCTGGTTTAGATGCAGGCAGCCCTTTTTTGGGTGAACCAAAGCACACCAATAACTGGTCTGACTTGAGAAGACTTCTCCAAATAAACCCTCAAGGCTCTGACTGGGCAGAGCAGGTGAAGTCTCCCCTCTTCCGCCGTCCCATGAGGCGGAAGATAGAAGGCCTGAAGAACCACTGACCGTGCCACATTCGATGGCACCTTGGGCACGTAGCCCGGTCTAGGATGTAAGATGGCCTTAACTCCGCCAGGGGCAAACTCCAGGCAAGTTGGCGTTATAGCCAAGGCGAGATCCCCCACTCTCCTCAGAGAAGTGATAGCAAGGAGAAAGGCCACCTTAAGGGTCAGGTTCTTTGCCTCAGCCGACTCTAGTGGCTCGAAGGGGGCCTCAGCCAACCCTTCAAGTACCACTGCCAGGTCCCAAGTTGGGACTCTGGAGTCGAGCCGCAGGCCTCATCCTCCGTGCCCCACGGAGGAAACGTACAACCAGATGGTGCTTTCCCAAGGGCCCATCACCTACAGGTGAGTGGAAAGCCCCAATGGCAGCCACATACACCTTAAGTGTGGACGGGGTAAGACCGGCGGAGAAACGATCTTGGAGGAACTCCAGCACTGAAGCCACTGGGCAGTTAACTGGGTCCACCTCACGCTCTCTACACCAAGTGGAAAACACATTCCACTTCAGGCTGTACAGTCTCCTGGTAAAAGGAGCCCTGGAGCTGAGTAGGGTCTCGACAACATCTGCTGACAGGCCAGCCTCTAGTTACCGAGCCCCCTCAGGGGCCAGACCCAGAGGTTCCATAGCTCTGGCCGGGGGTGAAATATTGTGCCCCCTGCCTGCGACAGCAGATCCCTCCTCAGAGGGACCTGCCACGGGAGGCCGTCCAGCAGTGTTATAATGTCCGAGAACCATACCCGGGTCGGCCAGAGGGGTGCTACTAACAGTAGGCTGATCCCCTCTCGGCAGACCCGCTCCAAGACTCCCGGGAGCAGAGCGATCGGGGGAAATGTCTACAGACGCAGCCTCGGCCACGTCTGCATCATAGCGTCCAGCCCCAGCGGAGCTGGATGCCTGAGAGAGAACCACAGTGGACCGTGGGACGTCTCTTGAGACGCGAACAGATCCACTTCCACTGGGCCGAATCTCACGCACATGGCTTCCACCACCTCGGGGTGGAGTCGCCACTCCCCGGGCCTCAGCCCCTGCCTCGACAGGACGTCTGCTCCCTGATTTTGGTCCCCGGGGACGTACATCGCTCTGAGAGACGACAGTTTCTCCTGGGACCACAGAAGGATCTGGTGCGCCAGTCTGCATAGAGGGCGCGACCTCAGACCCCCCTGATGATTCAGATACGCGACTACAGAAGTGTTGTCTGAGCGTATCAGGACATGGTGACCGCGGAGGTCCGGGTAAAAGCTCCTTAGAGCTTTGTAGACTGCCAGCATTTCCAGACAATTTATGTGCCAGGAAGAATACCGGGTCTCCCACAGACCTCTCACAAAGCGGCCGTCCATGACCGCGCCCCAACCCGTGAGGGAGGCATCTGTTGAAACGGTTTTCCGACAACATGATGCTCCCAGCACTGGTCCCTGGGAAAGGAACCAAGGTTTCCTCCATATGACAAGGGAACGAAGGCATCTGCGCGTTACCCTGATCATACGGAACTGATTTCCCCTCGGGGAAAACCCCTTGGCTCTCAACCACCACTGTAGGGGTCTCATGTGTAGCAGGCCAAAAGGTATGACGTTGGACGCTGCTGTCATGAGCCCCAGCAGTCTCTGAAACTGCTTCACAGTGAGGTTGTGGCCTAGCTTCGCTCTGGAGACCATCGCCCGTATGGACTCCACGCGCGCGGGAGACATTTGTGCCTGCATCGTCGTGGAGTCCCACACCACTCCCAGGAACGTAGTCCTCTGGGAGGGCGTCAACACGCTCTTCTTTGTGTTGAGTCTCAGCCCCAAGCACCTGATATGGGCCAGAACGACATCTCGATGCCGAACTGCCATATCGTACGACTTGGCTAATATTAACCTGCTCTGGGCCAACCACAGTCCAGACCACCCCGTTGAACTTTGGGGGAGGGGAGCTGAACTGCAGTCTGTAACCCAGCTCTACAGTACGTAGGGCCCACGCAGATATATTCGGAAGGCATGACCATGCGCCAAGATAATCTACTAAGGGAACCAGCCTCTCGAGGCTGGCCTCGGGTGTCAACCGAGCCTCGTTCCCGACACCCTGAAGCGGCTGACCGGCAGGGAGCAGTCGAGAATAATTTTCGGTGTGCGGACGCGTTCGCTGCCCAGCCGCAGATCTTTCTAGAGGCGGTTGGAGCGGCGTGCGTGCGCGGGAAATCAGTGTGGCCCGAAGCGTACTGGACGGCGGGAACACAGCACTGATTTCCCGCGAGATCCGTGGGGGAGGCGACCTCAATCGCTCCACCCCGGGAGGGACAGCTCTCAGCTGTCCGGCCGCAACTCGGACTGCTAAGAGGAAGCCTTCTTTGCCTGAAGGACGGTCCTCAGATCGACCTTAGGCTCCGAAGGCTTACCTCGAGAGCGCCGCCTCCTTTGCCAGGCTCCCTCAGGAGGGGCGCGGGCGGCGACACTCTCTTTTTGCACCTGTCGGTGCGAGGAGCTGGTAGACGGCCGAGGCTGCCCTTTAGAGGCAGCCTTCCTCGAGGAGCCGGAGCGACGGGGGAGATATTGCTGGAAGGCCGCCGACTGTTTTCTCACCTCCTGAAACCTTCCGACGACGGTATCAACCGCGCCGCCGAAAAGGCCAGAAGGCGAGATCGGGGAATCTAAGAAAAAATGTTTCTCCTTCTCTTTCATCCCCGACAAATTCAGCCACAAATGTCTCTTCACACACACCAAACCAGCCATGGAGCGGCCGATGGCACGGGCCGTCTCCTTGGTGATGCGGAGAGACAAATCGGTGGCCTTCCTGAGCTCCAGTATATCTTCTGGAGAGGGACCCTGGCCCTCATCCAGCTCCTTGAGGAGGTCGGCCTGGTAGGCCTGCAACACGGCCATAGTGTGCAGACAGCCACCAGCCCGCCCGGCCGCCTTGTAAGCCCTGCCCACCAGCGCTGATGTATCGCGGCACGGCTTAGTGGGCAGTACCGGGGCCTTAAGGGACGATGCGGCCTCGGGAGAAAGGTAGCTCGCGAGAGCCTCCTCCACCCGAGGCATTGTCCCATAAACACACTCAGCCGCCCCCAATACGTTAGCAAAATCAAGTACTGGGGGGTTGGAGAGCCTGGCTAAGTATGGTTTGTCCCATGACTTGCACAACTCATTGTGCAAGTCAGGGAAAAATGGAAGGCCCTGGCGTGGAGGTTGAGATTTGCGCTTGAAAAACCTCTCATCCAGCTTACTAGGCGGCTGGATTTGAGGTTCTTCTTGTGGCCAATCAATGTTAAGCTTGGCCACAGTGCGCATCAAAACCTCCACAAGCTCCTCTTGAGCGGGTGCGTGAGGTGGCGTTTGCGTGCTCTCGAGCCCCACATCACCCGCCTCGATGCCTAAATCATCTGACTCCTCAGAGCCAGACAATTGTAGCATCGGGTCCTCCGCCTCGCAGGAAGAAGCTGCTTCGCGGGCTTCCACACGGGGCGGGAGAACGTCTGAATCTTCAGACGAGGACTGGGAAGATGCCGTAGCAGTCCCATGTCCCCCTGATAGATCCATCTGTGAGCCCCACGATCTGCGGCGCCGCGCTGCCTCGGCAGCGGCGGGCCCAGAACTGCGGGGCTCGCGAGCCTGGCCGTGCTGATCAAACACAGCGAGCCGTGAGCGCAACACCCTCAGCGGCAGCTTCTCGCACTCGCTACAGGCGGCTCTCAAGCGTGCTGCACGCCAAGACAGTGCACACACAGCTGGTGTGTGTCCGAGCCCGAAAGATAGCGCGGACACGGATGCACACACCTTCTAAACTACTCGCTTGCCATGCTTATAAAATGCTTGTGAACTGTATAAGGACAGACAACACCAAATAGGACTGACAAAAACACAGAGCGCTTTAGCTGAAGAGCAAAAAGCTAACGTGTGTTTGTGCCAGCGTCCCTTTGTATCTTCCGGTTATGCCGTCATCTACTACGTCATGACGCAGCACCAATCAGGATTGGACAGATTTCATTCATGCTTCAGATGCGCTACGCTAAGGGCGTTCCCCTAGTGTCGTCACGACGATGACGCAGTGCGAGTTCCCTTGAAGGGGAACTTCAAGGCTCCAGTTCTTTTATCATGTAGTCACAGTATCTGTAAAGAGTGTCTTCAACAGTTCTGGAGAACCAAGAAAACTCAGGAGTGTCCTGTCTGCAGGAGAAGATCCTCAAGAGACAATCCTCCATATAATCTGGCGTTAAAAAACATGTGCGAATCAATCCTGAAGGAGAGAAATGAGACTCGTTCATCAGGATCTGAGGAGATCTGCAGTTTACACAGTAAGAAACTCAAACTCTTCTGTCTGGAGGACAAACAGCCTGTGTGTATACTGTGCAGAGATTCAAAACAACATGACAATCAAACAGTCAGACCCATCAGTGACGTGGTTTCATCATATAAGGTAAGACAAATGTCTCGTTTCACATGTAAGTGAAAGTGAAAGTGAAAGTGACATGTGAAGGCAAAATATGGGAACCCATACTCAATGAGTACACACATTTTACTCAACTTTGTATAACATTTACTGTGCTGTGAAAAAGTATTTACCCTTATCCTGATTTCTTCTGTTTTTGTGTCTCATACTAATTTAAATATTTTTTTATTTAAAACTTAAAACAAAATACAACATAAAACACAGGCAAACTGAGTAAACAAAGAATACAGTTTTCAACACCTATCACCCATGTGAAAAACGAATCACCCCCTTTGGCAGCAATAACTGCAGCCGAACGCTTGTGATAACTGTCTTTTCTTTGCAGAACTGCTTTAGTTCAGCCATATTGGAGGGTTTTCAAGCATGAACTGCCTGTTTAAGGTTCTGCCACATCATCTTAATTGGGTTCAAGTCAGGACTTTGACGAGGACAAACTAAAACTTGAACTGCTTTCTTGAGCTGTTCAGAGGTGGATTTACTCCTGTGCTTTGAATCACTTTCTTGCTGCTTGAGCTTCAACTTACAGACTGAAGATCAGAGATTCTGAAAGGGAATGTTCGGGGACAAAAACATAATAGAGGCATTTTAACCCTCTGGAGTCTGAGCGGTTTTCTGGGCCCTGGAGGTGTTCTGACATGCTCTGACATTTGTGCTTTTTTCAGTTATTTATAAACATGTTAATGGCAAAGGTGTAAATTCACTCTATATAGCACAAACAGGGCTACCAAAATATGTGATCACCATGCATGTATATTTTTGAATTTTTAAGAGAATAATGTTTATGCATGGTTATTTAAAAAATTAAAATGAAAGTTGCTGAAATAAGACCACAAAACGCATAATAAATATGTGTCAATAAGACTTTTGACTAATGGATGTTGTCGCTTTGAGTTCTGGCTTCAAAATTATGTGAAAATAGTCTTGCTTTATCGTTCACATAAAACAATACATTGATTTAAATTGATGTAAAACAGGTTTTGCTTGGAAAGCCAATATGCGAGGGGGCGTGAACGAGGAGTGGTTTACACCTGAGATTACAATGTCCCACCCATTATGCGTAATGACTCTGCATAATTAGCCATTCATTCAGGTGTGACACTGACTGAGCCACAATGCAAGGACAAAAGATATATTTAGAAGAAGACTTATATTGACCATTTAAGATTTTGCTTACATCTATCTTGTAAATATGTTTTGCTATTTTATTAAAAAGGTTACAATTACAACAATAATTACAATTTCAACAATATTTCAAGTGTACTCTTTCTTTGTAAAAAAAAAAAAAAGATTATAGGCCTACATTTTATCTATGTATTCATTAGTTTGAATATAGCCAACATTGGAACAGCTAACATCTTAGTTGATGACTTTATTTTTGACAAAAATAGTATTTTATATATATAGAAATTGTTAAACAAAAGCTTATTTGATGTGGCAGTATATTCTACATTAAAAACTGTACCCAAATCTAGTCAACAAAATGTTGTCTTTCATATTTCGCCTGACTGTAACGTTGTTTTTATGAAATATTAGGGCATATAAATGTTAATTTGCAGTTTAATACGTTGCTTATACAAATAGCCTACATTTTATTTCAACATATTTCAGTCGATTTTTACTCATCTCAGTATAGCAATACAGTTTGCTAAAACATCATCATTCATTCACACACGCGATTTAAATTTAAACTGTCTTTTTGCGAGCTGTGGTAAACAGCGCGCATCTCTGCCGTTCATTCATTCATAAACAGAAACCCGATTCACGTGAGAAGAAAAAAACTTACTACAGTATTCCTCAGCTCAGTCGGATCCTTGCTCCTCGATATACCCGCACTTCTGAGGTACATTTTCCATTATTATTATTCCTCACAGCGCTGCGAGACTGTGTAAACAAGTAATGATCTGAATAAACTTGTGTTTTCTCGAGCTGATATGGGGGCGTTCATAGGTTTGTGTCGATTGCCGTGGGCGGGGTCACATTACATTTGAATGAGCTGTAATGAGCTCGACTGGAATCGCTCTCTTTTAATACAGATTTCACAAGATGAGAATATTTGTTTTTTATATAAATTACTTCATTTAAAAGAAGAGAATTCAAGCTTCATGCCTGTGTGTCTGTATGCCTGTTTGACTTAGTATTAGCTGAGTTATTGTTCATTTTTGGACGCGTTTCAGAATGGACTTCACTGGCAGAGAGAAGGCAGAACTCGCTTCGTGTTTATTTTTCTTTATTTGGCAAAAAGCACAACACTTTGTTTTTATTGTGAGTATACACAAAAATAATACACATTTAACAGAATCGATTTATGTATGAAACTCCTATGGAAAATCAAAGTCAACAGAGTATTTATGAGTTTCTTTTACACTGATAAAAAAAAGCGAGCTGGTATCGCCGGTGATACCGCCGACCTCAGGGGGTTAAGACATTTTACCAGCTTGATGCTGTTGGAAAAGTCCTTTTTAAGTGTTGATTTGATGAAACATGACTGCAGTAATCAGGACTGGTTGTGTTTAGTTAATTTGAGGAATTAGTCACTACAGGGGCAAATACATTTTCACGCAGGCCTTGTTGCTATTGGATGACTTTTTACTTCAATAAATAACATTGTCTTTTACAAACTGTACTTTGTGTTTACTCAAGTTGCCTTTGTTTTATAGTAGGTTTTAATTTCTGTATCTAGTATTCTGAATTTAGTATGAGATGTGCACAAAAATAGAAGAAATCAGGATTGGGACAAATTATTTTTCGATCATTAATCATATCACTGTATTGTCTTCTCTTCTTCTCTTCACTGTAATCTGATGTTTTTTGTTCAATTCTAGGAGGAACTCAATACAGCACTGAAGACCTTACAAGAGAAATTTAAACACAGAGAAAACATTAAAGGAGAGTTTGAGAAAAAAGTTCAACACATCAAGGTGAGGAAACAGAATCAAGAGTCATGTATACTATCACTGTATTCAGTTATGATTTGATATATTTAATATATTAGATTCCAGTTGATTATTTCTGTAAATGACGAGCATCAATCTGCTTCTGGATCCGTTATATGTCGGATATCCGAGTTTATCTCTGATATGAATGATGTGAAGTGTTGATGTGTGTCGATTGAGATGATTGAAGTGAATGTGATGTGATTTCAGTCTCAAGCTGAGTACACAGAGCATCAGATTAAACAGCAGTTTGAGAAGCTTCATCAGTTTCTCAGAGATGAAGAAGCTACAGTCACTGCACTGAGGGAGGAAGAGGAGCAGAAGAAGCAGATGATGAAGGAGAAGCTGGAGGAGATGAACACACACATCTCAGCTCTTTCACGCACAATCAAAGACATGGAGGAGATGATGAAAGCCAATGACGTCTGCTTTCTGAAGGTCTGATTTCAGATCATTGGTTGATCATTGGTTGATTGATTGAGTTATTGATGATAAATGGTGTGTTTGTTCTGCAGGAGTTTCCAGTCTCAATGGAAAGGTGAGTGATCTGCTCCTGTCTCTGGTCTCTCTGGTTCTGATCCAAAGCCACAGCAGTTCTGACTCCTGAATGTTCTTCCAGAGTCCAGAGCTCACAGCCGGATCCAGAGATGGCTTCTGGAGCTTTGATTCATGTGGCACGATACTTGGGCAACCTGCCGTTCAGAGTCTGGAAGAAGATGCAGGACATCGTCCAAAACAGTGAGTCTGACTGCAGGAGATCTGAGCTGGAGAGTTAAAGGTTCTTCATGACACACTGATAGATAGATAGATAGATAGATAGATAGATAGATAGATAGATAGATAGATATTTGGCTTATTTAAAGATTCTATCAATGACAGTCTATGAGATTTTCATCCTCATTTTTAGGAAACCTGTCAGTCTGATCAGTTATAAAAGATAAAGCCGGAGTCAGAACAGTCTGAAGGTCTGAGCCGAGTTTGGAGGTTTTTAGGAGGAGTTACAATTACAAAATCTTAGTCTCAGAATAATAACTAGAATGTACATTTTCTTAAGGAAATGAGTGGTGCTTGCCGTGTGAAACTACACTGTCCCCTACACTGCTGGCATGTTCTTAGCAAGATGTTAACATGATTAGCATGATGCTAGCATGATGTTAACACAATTAGCATGTTGTTAGCATGATGCTAAAATAATCACCATGTTGCTTTCATGTTTTAACAAGATGCTAACATGGTTGCCATTCTAACATTATTAACATGTTGCAAGCATGATGCTAACACAATTAACATGTTCCTTGCATGTTTAATAATATGCTAACATGATTATCATGATGTTAGCATGATTAGCTTGTTGTTGGCATGGTGCTAACATAATTAGCATGCTGCTACTGCACTTTAGTTAGCATTATTTACATGTTTTAACACTTAGGTAATCACTATTAGCATCTAGCTATTCACTGCTAGCATGTGTAGCATGATGGAAGTCCTGTTTTCTAGCATTAGTTGAAAGAGCCAATCGCCAATCGTCTTGCTTAACAGTTGCTAGGCTACTCTGTTTGGTTGCTAGGGAGTGGCTTGGTAACTGCCAATGATGATACACCAAAGGTTGCTTGGCAATATAAATTATATAAAACAACTGCAACTCCTGACATTCAGATGTAAAGATATCCCTCTTTGAATTTGGGTTGCCAGGGTGCTCGACAGTGGGTGCTAGGGCGTGGCTATGAAGTGGCGTGAAGTGTTGAAGGTGATTTATGATTGGCTGTTTGCTGCCTCGAGTCAAAAGCACCCACCCTCATGTTTCTATGAAACCTCTACTCAAATAAATCCCTTTGATCTATTTCAATGGAAGTCTATGGAACTTGTTGCTATGGTGCTCTAAATGGTTGCTTGGGCGTGGTTTTATAGCTTCACAATGATCCTGAGAGACTGATTGGTCATCTGAGTAAAATGAGCCCGCCCCCTTGTCTCTATGACACTGTGATCCAGAGTTCAATCCCAAAATCCCACAAAAGTGGTGGTTGAGGAGATTCCCCCCTTCCAATATGTGAAGTGCTTTGAGTACCCTGAAAAGTAATAAACTGTTTTAAACTGATACACAGACTATAAGAGGCAATAAAAGGAAGATGATCAGATGCTGCTGAAGATCACACACACACTTACAGTTCTTCATCTACAGCAGAAATCTCAACACATCTCATTGATTTATTATTTTAACTTTCCCAAAGTATCAGTTTCTCTTGATGGACACAAATGTCTGAATCTCATATTTAATTTTTGTAGTTGATGCCGTTAAACACTGATGATAAAATGAGTGTGGAACTACTCACAACAGCACTGACAGTGATCAGAGGAAAATGTGTTTGATCAACAGGACGAGTGTCATAATTCATAATAATCTGTGTTGGGTTCACTGTTGATCATTATATGAAGATCAGAATAAAAGCATCTGTTGATTGTGTCTCATCAGCTCCTGTGATTCTGGATCCAAACACTGCAAGTCCATATCTCATCCTGTCTGATGATCTGACCAGTGTGAGATACAGCGAGATCTATCAACCTGTTCCTGATAATCCAGAGAGATTTGACTGGTATGAGTGTGTTCTGGGTTCAGAGGGTTTTAACTCAGGAGCACACTGCTGGGATGTGGAGGTTAAAGAGAGTTCAGTCTGGACTCTTGGAGTAACTACAGCATCAAACCAGAGGAAGGGACGTGTTTTCTTCGACACTGATGTCTGGAGTGTGTCATACGGATGGATAGGAGGTTTTCTTGTTAATCAGAAGCTTGATCGTGTGAGAGTGAATCTGGACTATGACGGAGGAACGGTGTCATTCTCTGATCCTGTAACTAACACACATCTACACACATTCACAACCACCTTCACTCACACACTCTTTCCATTCTTCTATTGTGTTTTTTCTGGCTCTCTGAGGATCTTACCGGTCAATATTCAGTAAACGTCACTCCTGTAGATCTGGATCTTCCTGCTTTCATCATGTTTCCAATATTTAATCCATATCTCATGAGTAAGAGTGCTGTTGATCTGAGTATCAGTACGGTGGCTGTGATTGGGCCGTGATGATCACATGACTGATATCCCTTACGAATAGTTCATTTTATGAAGTATACTTAAAGTCGGCATGAAATCAAAATGGACCCTATTTACTTTGTTAGCGCATATTATTAGTCTTGTGGTGAACAATTAATCTGTGCAAGTTAAAACACAGAAAAAATTTTTTTGGCTTCGTAATCTTTAATCAAAATCTGAAAATGCCCCTCCCCTCTGCCTTGGAGGACCTTCTCTGATGACGTAGGTTTGACGGCTTGGTTTGAGAAACGCTTAACCACTCCCCTCAAACCGTTAGTCTGCTATGAGCGAGAGATGGAGAGGAGGAGCGCTAGAGTAAAACCCTGCCCTCTGTTCAATATTCCTTTTCACTGGGAAATACGTCACAGCACTGGAGAAAAGTCGTTTGCAACTTCCGGTTCACGCGGACTTTAAGTAACGTTAAAGTATACTTTATGTAGTGAGCATACTAATGTCAACAAACTTGTAAGTGTACTATTTCAATACTGCTCGGGTGTAAACTGGCCCAGTTTAGTATATAAAAGTATAAATTTAACCCTCTAGGCGCCACGGTCGAGTTTACTCGACAAGATGCGGCACTGAATAAAACGGCTCATTTTGTCAAATAGGGTGTCAAATTTCGTTCAACCTCCCCTCCACTAGTTGGCAGACATGTCATACTTCATCCCCGACTCAAAAAAACATCATGTTTCTATACAAAATCTTCGAGCTAGAGCGCATTGAATCAGTGCGAACAAAAGCGGAGCTAGTGTGCGAGTGAGCCATTTTATCAGAGCAATATTGTCAATGTCAGCGAGTATTTGCATTAGATTATTATTATTATTATTATCTAATGGCATCAATAAAGCTTACCTGCAATGAAGTGTTGGGTCTTCTATTCGCGGACCCTGATTCTGAAGGGGAATAACGTTATCTGCCTTCAGAAAATGACGGTGTTTCTGAAAGTGAAAGTATAGCCCTACACCAAGCACAAACGGTGAATCCTTTGCCCAATATAACGTTAGATGGTCCTTTACCCAATGTCAGTGGTGGGAACAATGTTTCCCGGGGTCGGAGTGTTCATCGCGAAGTTAGCAGGCGTGTTAGTGTTGTGGGGAATGAGGCGGCCGCGGGAGATTTTTACCGCGCTAGCCATGGTGACCGTGTGCCTCTCCGCAATCGCGGCGAAAGTATTGTGGTGGAGGCTTTGTCTAATGCCACTGGGTATGTTAGACAAGGTCGAAGTATTCATAGGACAGTTAGGGGGCAACGTGGAGGCAGGGTGGGGAGTCGCAATGACAATGACAGTAGTCCGAGCTGTGCACGCGCCGGCAGATCTGGTCGCGCCTGCGCTGCTCGTAGCAGGAGCAGAGGCGGTGTGACACGGGGCAGAGGGGCTATTATGCATAGTCTATCGCAAGACCACACCATGAAACACTACAAGAAATGTCACCTGGATGGATAGGGAGTCATTATCTCTACAGCAAAAGCCCTGTGTAACGAGGTTTGTTGGTACGGGAAGAAGGAGGCGGGAACCGGCGAACATTCAACATATTTTAATAAATAAATCCACAAATACAAAAATGAAAGTAAAAGCCAGCAGCCCCTCACGGACGACTGCTGGCAACACAAACAGAAACAAAACATGAACTAAAACACAGGCCTGTCCTCTCTCGCTCTTCACTGTCGTCGCTCCTCCTTTATGCCTCCGCTCCTCCGTGAGAGATGCGAGACCGGTGCGTCTCACAGGTGTAGCTCATCACAATTACGCCACCGATCTCGCGCCGTCCTCCCACGGCCCTCGACCTCGTCCTGCTCGCCACATACCCCCATCGCCCCTCGCAGGCCGGGGGGTACCACCGAGGCTGCGCCTACTCCCCCTTCCCCCCATCCCCGGGGGGACCGATCACGGCGGCTGCGGTACCTGGGGGTATGGACAGACGAGGCGAGAGTACAGGAGACGGAAGCATGAGGAGCGACAGAGACGAGAGAGGGGAGAGAGGAAAAAAAAAAATTCTTGATCCGGTTCCCGGACACACTGCCGCTCGGTCCTCAACCAGCTGAGAGTCACTCGCGGTGCCATGCGATGGTACTGGACATTCGTTGGGGGACGGCTCGACGCCCTTCCGCCTCCTGGCGGCCGGCGGTGACTCCTCTCGAGGGCAGCCGGCAGCGAGTTTCCCGTTCCCTGCTCCGCCCCCATCATGGCCGACGGCAACAGGCTCCGGCCCACGGCGAACGGGAGCGACTCCTCCGCTCCCTCTTGACGGCAGCCACCCCTCCTCGATCCAGGAGCACGGTGTCGAGCTCTCTGTCCCACCAGATCTTCCATCGCTCCAGCACCATCGCCTCGGGCAGCAATCGGCGGCCGACGCTCCCTCGTGCTGCCCGACCTCCTCAGCACCGCGATTCCTCCCAGCAGCGAGGGCTCTCCGACAGCGTGTCCCTCCCTCTTCCCGGGTTTCGGCACCAGTGTAACGAGGTTTGTTGGTACGGGAAGAAGGAGGCGGGAACCGGCGAACATTCAACATATTTTAATAAATAAATCCACAAATACAAAAATGAAAGTAAAAGCCAGCAGCCCCTCACGGACGACTGCTGGCAACACAAACAGAAACAAAACATGAACTAAAACACAGGCCTGTCCTCTCTCGCTCTTCACTGTCGTCGCTCCTCCTTTATGCCTCCGCTCCTCCGTGAGAGATGCGAGACCGGTGCGTCTCACAGGTGTAGCTCATCACAATTACGCCACCGATCTCGCGCCGTCCTCCCACGGCCCTCGACCTCGTCCTGCTCGCCACACCCTGCAACATAAATTATTTTTTTTTTTGTCTGCCATTTATCAGTAATGATTTACACTGTTGATTTACTATCTATTTCCCTGACCATTTAGTAGTGTACAGTATGTGTTCTTTTTTGTGTGTTCATGTCCTTGTGATGTGTGCGTCTTTGTCAGCTAAAAAAAAAAAAAAAACACACAAAAAAATACTAACATTGTCTCTCCTCTTGTCTCGTCATCTCACTCATGATATGTGCCTTGCCGTGGCGAGTGAGCTTTTGAACTAAACAGGTCTTGTCTACTTGTGTTTGTGTGTCATATGAATAATATATATGTGCCCCATACATGGAATCAGAGTGCCAACTGTATGTAGTAAATGGAAAATCTCTACAGCAAAAGGCCAACCACTACATGCATTCGGTTTGTTTCTACCATTTATTAGTAATGATTTACACAGTTTGTTTACTACTTACTATTTACCTGAGCATTCAGTATTGTGCAATATAGCATACAGAAGGTGAGGGACATTTTGGGGGGAAAGAAGTGCTGCATTTTATCATTTAAACGTGAATTTTCATGAAAATTCTAATCCAAGATGGCCGCCACCGTATGACGTCATAATATGCAAATTAGATGGGAAAATGTAATCCCTACATAAACTTTGGGTCATCCTTAATATTTCTCTAATTTACAGAAAGTCTCTATCTTTTATCACTTTTAAGATATAGCCTTTTGAAATTAAGATGTAAAAATCGAACGTTTTAGAAAAAAACCTCTGGCGCCTAAAGGGTTAAGTGTAGAGGAGAGCGGGCACAACCTAACGCTTTTTGACTTTGTGAAGTTTGTGTAAATCTACTTTTGGTTCAGAGTATTTATGTTTTCCCACCTTAATTTCACAAGAAAAATTATTATTACGAATATTTTTATTGATTTTTCCATTTTCCACAATCACAATAACACGGAACCACAAACAACATTAATTCTGAATCAACATACACACCCCTGCAGCAAAAAGAAAAAAAAAAAAAAAAGAAAAAAAAAGGGGGGGGGGGGTACACATAATAGTACTGATTATACTATACTGGCCAATGAAGATTCAAATAAGATAAAAAGGGCTGCCAGACCCCATAAAACTTTGCAGAGGTACCTCGGATAGTGTATTTAAGATGCTCAAGTTTAAGACACGACATCACCTCAGTAACCCAACGTTTGTAAGATGGTGGCACTGCCTTTTTCCAACTAAGAAGAATCAGGCGTCTAGCCAATAATGTGGAGAAAGCTATGAGCTCTATCTGATTGGTTGTTAGCTGCAATTCTTCTGGCACTACCCCAAAGATGGAAGTCAGAGGATTGGGATCAAGATCTTTGTTACATATAAATGAAAACGTTCTGAAAATATCTGCCCAGAATTTTGTTAATCTGGGGCATTCCCAGAACATGTGACTCAGGTCTGCTGGTTCCAGACTACATCTGGGGCATGTTGTGTCTGACCCTGGATACATTTTAGCCAGCTTGCTCCTAGAAAGATGGAGCCTGTGAAGTACCTTAAATTGCAAAAGCCCATGTCTAATGCATACCGAGGATGAATGCACCAATTCTATTGCCCGTTGCCAAGCTAAATCAGATATTTCTGTACCCAGTTCCTCCTCCCACTGCCTCTTTATACGATCAAGAGATGGGGAAGCGAATCTTTGGATGTTCTCATATATGATAGACACCATACCCCTAAGAGAGGAGTCCATATTTAGGAGCTCATCAATCCAGCCACCCTCTGGCTTGTTCAAAGAGGGAGAAAAATGTTTTTTGACGAAACTACGGACCTGTAGATACCTAAAGAAGTTGGATTGAGGGATCTCAAAATCTGTTCTTAATTGCTGGAATGAAATAAACACGCCGTCTTTAAAGAGGTCCTTAACACACTTGACTCCATTTCTAGACCAGCGCTGAAATGCAGAATCTATGAGGGACGGAGGAAACATATGGTTCGACAGGATGGGAGCTGAGGGTAACGCTTGTTTACTGTTGAAGTGAAGTCTGAATTGTGACCATATTCTGAGTGATCCGCGAATAATTGGGTTATTCGTAAAAAAGCTTTTGCTCAAGGGAATTGGAGAACAGAGCAGTGAGCATAGTGATACTGGGTTACACGCGTGCTGTTCCATGAGTAACCAAACTGGGGCTTCCTCCCTCAACACATCAGAGAGCCAAAATGTCAGTTTATGAAGGTTAGCTGCCCAATAATAATGCAAGAAGTTCGGCATTGCCAATCCACCATCCTCCTTCTTCCTTTCCAGATATTCTTTTCTTATGCGGGGAATTTTTTTATCCCAAATAAAAGTAGAAATACAACTACTCAAATCATTGAAAAATGATTTGGGTATAAAGACTGGCACTGTCTGAAATAAAAATAAAAACCTTGGTAAAATTGTCATTTTAATGGAATTGATCCTCCCCGCCAAAGATAAGGGTAGAGTTGACCACCGTACTAAATCGCGCTTGGCCTTATCGAATGCTGTTTTAAAATTACTGTTGAATAAATCCTTATAACTGCGGGTTACATTCACACCTAAATAAAGAAATCTGTCAAGGCTTACTGAAAATGGAAAAGATTGGAATGCCATTTGATGCGCTCTTTCATTAATGGGGAAAAGAAGACTCTTTGCCAAATTAATTTTATATCCCGAAACATTTCCAAAATCGGAAATAATTGTAAGAGCAATTGGTATAGAGGAATGCGGATTGGACAGAAAGAGGAGGAGATCGTCTGTATGAAGCATAAGTTTGTGGACAAGTCCCTCTCTATGAATTCCAGCCAAACCGGCTGCATTCCTTAGCATAATAGCAAGGGGTTCAATAGCAGCATCAAAAAGCAGAGGAGACAGCGGGCACCCCTGTCTTGTCCCCCTAAAGAGCGGAAAGCATTTGGATATTATACTATTTGTTCGAATAAATGCTTGAGGGCTGGTATATAGAATTTTAATCCATGAACAGAACACAGGGCCAAAGC
Organism: Scardinius erythrophthalmus; assembly: GCF_964197995.2. Lineage (NCBI taxonomy): Eukaryota > Metazoa > Chordata > Actinopteri > Cypriniformes > Leuciscidae > Scardinius > Scardinius erythrophthalmus. The sequence goes on along the minus strand of NW_028296510.1, from coordinate 164,496 downwards.
CAAACCTTCTAAGTGTTGTTAATAAGTAAGCATATTCAATTCTATCAAATGCCTTATGAGCATCTAAGGATATTAGAACCTCTGGATTAGTGTTAACCTTGGGTGAATAAATCACGTTAAATAAGCGGCGGAGATTACTAGATAACTGCCTGCCAGAAATAAAACCAGTCTGATCTGGATGAATTATTTTGTTCATAACTGGCTCTACTCTAGCTGCCAGCACCTTGGCCAGGATCTTATAATCGCAGCAAAGTAAACTGATCGGGCGGTAGGATTCACATTTAAGTGGGTCTTTATCCTTTTTAAGGAGGACTGATATGGTGGCTTGTGTCATGGTTGGAGGGAGAGATTTTGAAACGAGGGCTTCTTCAAATACCTTACTCAACAGAGGTGTTAACTTGGCAGAAAACTTCTTATAAAACTCAGCCGGGTAGCCGTCGGGGCCTGGCGCTCTCCCAGATTTTAATTTCTTAATTGCACTGTCAATCTCAAGAACTGTTATGTTGCCTTCTAAAGTGGATTTGTCTGAATCATTAAATGATGGCAACTCTATGTTGCTGAAAAACTCATCTATCCTGTCAGTGTCATTCACCTCCGAAGTATATAAAGCCTCATAAAAAGATTTAAACTGATTATTGATACCCTGTTGATCTGTAATAATATTACCCTCACTGTCTTCAATTGCCGCTATAATACCCGCTGCTGCAGATTGCTTCAATTGATAACACAAAAACCTGCCCGCACGCTCGCCATGTTCATAATGAATTTGGCGTGATTTCAAATAGAGATCTTCTGCGCGCTCGCTGGTCAAAGAATCAAATTCAGCTTGTAACAGGAGTCTCTCCTTATGCAACACCTCAGAGGACAATGTAGAGTGTGACTGATTGATTGTCTTTATTTCATTCAATATTTCCGAAATCCGCCTCGATTTCTTTTTATTAGCACTAGCTTGATACGAAATAATTTGACCCCTCACAAACGCTTTCAGAGTATCCCATATAGTACTATAACTTATCTCTGGGGATTCATTTGTCTCGAGAAAGAAATCAATTTGAGTCTCTATGAATTTAACAAAATCTTCATCTGCCAAAAGCCTTGAGTTTAGGCGCCACATACGCTGAGAGATTGAATTACCTGGGAAACGAAGCTTTAGTAATACTGGACTATGATCTGAGATAACTATACTATCATACTCCACTTGTGTCATTAGAGGGAGTAGTTTCTTATCCAGCAGAAAGTAATCAATTCTGGAATATGTTTGATGTACCGGTGAATAGAATGAAAACTGTTTGGATGATGGGTACTTAAATCTCCAGGGGTCCATTACGCCATATGTTTGGAGAAAAGCATTGATACATTGCGCCGATTTACTAGCTGGAATAGTCGTAGAACTAGAGCGGTCCAGAATTGGGTGTAAAACACAATTCAGATCCCCTCCTAAAATTAAATTATGCGTATCAAGACTAGGTAAAAAAGAAAAGAAATCACTAAAAAACTGTACATTATCCCAATTAGGTGCATATACATTGGCCAGGACCACAGGCATGTTATAAAGTCTGCCCTTAATTATTACATATCGACCATTTTTATCCTTCACAGTGACCTCCTCGACAAATTGTACATTCCTATGTATAAGAACAGCAACTCCTCTACTCTTACTGTTAAAGTCAGAGTGGTATATTTGCAAAAAGCCTCCTCTGTGAAGTTTGGGATGGTCCTTGTTCAGCAAATGAGTCTCCTGCAAATATACTATATCCAATTTGAATTTATTAAGGTGGCTGAATACCTGGTTTCGCTTCACTGGATGATTTAGCCCACGTACATTCCAACTGACCAGCCTCGTTTCCGCACCACCTATGCTACTAAAGGCCATCGAATAAATTTCTCAAAACTGCCAGCAAAGGACCCCTTTGCGATAGAGAAAAAAAAAAAAAAAAGGTTGTAACGGAGGAAGGGTGTCCTAAACACAAAAAAAACATATTAACTACAGTACAGAAGACAGACAATAACAACAACAAAAAAGAAAAAATTCTTTGCGTATGAGAACGCAACCTCTTCCAGTTATCCCTACTCCCAATTAGCTTACCATGTGAGCCCCCACTTAAAAAACCGGACAATATAACGCTCTTGCAGTTATTGAATTATTAAGCTAACGTTACCCCAAACAGAGCCCCAGGAGAGAGAAAAACAAAACAAAACCACTTTTGCTCTTGAGCCGCGATTTCTGTGAAGTTTGAGCACGTGACTGCTTGTAATGTCTCTTAGACATCTGACAAAAGCTTCGGGGCTCGATGTAAACTTAGCGTAAACATTATATAAACATTTTAAGTGAACTCAAATTGAACACCGGCTAACCATAACAGTACCGAACTTGATTTGAACTTCGACGGAACAGTTACTTGGAGTCCAGAGAACTGCCAGCCGCTGATGTATGTGCGATCGTCACTTTCCCTTACAAGTCAGGTTCTTCAGAATGAAGTCTTTAGCTTTCAGTGGGTCCTTGAAGCTTGACTCTCGTCCATCCTGTGTCGTAATCCTCAAAATTGCAGGGTATCTCAACCCAAAGCGAACCCCCTCGCAGTTACGAAGCAAGCTCCTCACCTCATTGAAAGCTGCTCGCTGCTTGCTCACTGTCTGAGTGAAATCAGGAAGAATCCGTATCCGGTCGCCGTGAGCTGTAGTGGCTAGCTTCATTTCCATAGCTTTCTTCAAAATATCCTCTTTCTCAGAGAAGTAATGACACCTTACCACAAAGGCGCGCGGTGGTTCATTGTCATCAGTAGGTCTGCTGCGAAGAGTGCGGTGGGCTCGGTCCAAGAGTGGGGTCTTCTCGAGGTTCAAGGCCTCTTTCAGGAGACCGGCCACAAACTCAGTTATCCGTTTGCCGTGCTCTCGCCCCTCTTTAACTCCTGTAATGCGAATGTTTGAGCGGCGTGACCTCGCCTCCAGATCTTCACTCCGTTCTCTCAATACGGCCAGCTCCTTTTTCATAACCATAAGCTCCTTCTCAAGAGTAGTAGTGGAGTCCGAGTAGCCGTTCATCGCAGACTCCAACCCATTCACCCGCGCCTCCGCTGCTTCCAGCCTGGCATTAACAGCATCCACGGCACTGCGTAACTCTGTTCGGAGCTGATCTACTTGACTGCAGAGTTCAGCTGATTGGGCAGCAGCCTTCTCTTCTATTTTTGCAATCAAGTCCTCTTTAAGTGAATTAATCGCTTGAAGAACCACGCAGTTGTCACTAGCTGAAGCCGTGTCTTTCTTTGATGTCGCGTGGAGTTCGGCGCTAGCATTAGCATTTTGGCTGGCAGTCGATTCTGCATCTCTGCGGTTACTCCGGCCCTTGTTCATTTTCCTTCAAAAATAGCCCAAACTGCATTCAGCCCAACTAGATTAACACTGGTACGCTCTTATTAACACACCAAGGCAGCTTTAGCACATTAATATATAAAATAAGAGCAAAATAAACGACATTTAAAGCTGGTTGTGGAGAGCTCGATAACTTTATGTCTTCACATGGCGCCGCTCCAACCGGAACCCTCTTTCACATGAAAAATTAACATAAGAAAACACAAGCGTTAGCTTGTGCCGCTCTCCACTACTATAAGTGGAACAGTTGTAAACTTTAAGTGCACAACTAGTTCACAACTACATTTCTCATTTGTACTGCATCTGTACTACAAGTGAACTTATAAGTATACTACTAGTTTACTATTTTAATGCTAGTAGTAAAAACAAATTGTTTATGAAAGTACACTTTGAAGTATACTCGCAGTAAACTACTTGTAAGAGCCATTTTGTCTGTATTGTAAACTCTGTCATGTACGTGTGTGTCCAGTAGGGGTCTCTCTTGGGTAAGTGGTTCTAGAATATAGGTGGAACCCTTCTTTCAGGGAACAGGTGTTGCTGCAGGGAAGGTGCACACAGGGTTTGACCGCTACGTTAAGTTATGCTATGCAAGTAGGATATCATACTCCACACACACACACACACTACTTACATGTGTGTACAGATGGTGGAATAATATAAGCAGTCCCGTATGAGTGTCATCATTATCTGGATCACTGCTTGCACTAGGCTTTGCCTCATTCTGGTGTTGAATAAATATATGCGCTTATGAAACAATTATAGTGGACTTAATTAATAATTATTAATAATTATAACATGGCTTGGTTGAATTCTAATGTAGAATGCGGTCTGTTATTTATTTGGTAGGTAGTCATTAGAGGCGGTTGTTATAACGAATACATCCCCTTCAGGCTGCTTCGCGTCGGCTTCGTTTGAGTGTGATTTACTGGAAGGAAGCACTGTAAAACTGAACATACAATAAAGAAAATGTCAAATAATGTGTTTTTACATCATAATTCAATTGTTACATTCAGATTATAACATAATGAAGGTGTACATTTGGCCAAATACTACTATACAGATGGCCAAACAAATCAGCTCTGCAATTTTATCTTCTTTAGAAATACAATTATACTTGTATTTTACTTTATTAACAATCAAAAATACTTAACTAAATTACTCACAGACATATGTTTTCAAAGCCTTTGTAACATGAAACCGCATGGCAGGGAAATACAGGGTTCCCTTTCGAAAGGGAACTCCCACTGCGTCAGATGATGCTAGGGGTACGCCTCAACGTGACTGATGACTGAAACACTGTATAAACACGACAATCGTATTGGCCGGCGTCAGCCATGACGTCATGCTCTAGCGCATCCAGGAAGTATAAAAGGGACGCCCAGAGAACATGTCATTTTCTTTTCATCTTCAGGGACTGTTTCACTGAAGAAAACTGTGAGTAACTAACAAAAATGGCTGGAAATTATAGGAAGTGTGCTGACCTGTGTGAGAGATGTCTCACACCTGGTGACACTCACGACCTATGTGTTCGTTGTCTGGGTGAAGAGCACGCGCGCTCTGCTCTCGAGAGAGCGGGGTGCGCACACTGCGAGCGGTTTCCTATGAAAACACTCCTTTCTCGTTTGTCTCTCTTTTCGAGGGAAGAGGGACAATCTTCTTTGCCCCGCGTGCTGAGGCTGAGAGGAGACTCAGATCGTGGGGGTCACAAAGAGACCTCGCTGACGATTTTGAGAGAGGAGTGAATCTCTCGTGGTCGTCAGCGGGTGATGAGGACGAACTGTTGGACGTGGACGCGCTTTCTCAAGCGTCATTCGGTCCAGCAGGCAGTGCTCTTTTGGCTTCGAGCCAAGATGAGCAGGAGGAGGCTGAGGCAGGTAAAGATACTGAAATGCTTGAACCTGCCCAGCCTCCCTTCCCCGCGTATGCAGAACTGATGGAAGTGATGGAGCGTGCTACTGCCAGGCTTGAGTTACCATGGCAGCGCATCAGAGAGGAAGTTGCTCATGGAAGGCTTGACGAGCGCGTTCTCTCTGGCCACACTCCATCAGTTCCAGTGAGCCTTCCATTCCTTCCTGACCTCCACGCCGAGGTTGTGAAGGCATGGAAGACCCCGTACTCTGCCCGCATTCACCGCTTTCAACATTCTGGTTATTCTCATTTAGAGGGAATGCGAGAGCACGGGTATGTGTCGATGCCTCCCATTGAAGAGACCTTTGCGAGTTATCTCTCGCAGGGGGAGGCATCAACACTAAGAGCTCCAACCCTGCCATCTAGACCCCTTCAAACTACATCTCGTCTAAATGGCAGGGCATACGCGGCGCAGGTCAGGCTGGTGCTGCACTGCACACAATGGCTGTGCTGCAGGCGTACCAGGCTGACCTGCTGAGGGACCTGGATCAAGGTCAGGGTTTATCTCCTGATGCGGTAGCTGAGCTGTGCCGCACCACAGACCTGGCTCTCCGGGCTACCAAGCAGCTGGCTGCGGCGATCGGGTGATCGATGGCAGCTATGGTGGCCACGGAGAGGCATCTGTGGGTGAACTTGGCTGGCATCGGGGAGAAAGAAAAGACTTTTCTCCTTGATGCCCCAGTTTCGCCCTCTGAGCATTTTGGATCCTCTGTCGAGGCAGTGGTCGGAAGGTTCAGAGAGGCGAAGACGCGCTCAGCGGCATATAAATCTTGCATACCACGTCGGTCCAGGTCCACACCCAGACAGCCCGGGGGTCCTGGCCCGTCTCGCTCTGAGGAGCGTAGACAGGGCCAGCGGGACTCAGTCGCCACTCGTGCCCCTCCTCCTGGCAGGAGTAGGACAATGAGGAGGCGCGAGTCCAGGAGGAAGAGGCAGGGTGTAAGGGAAGAGGACTTTCAGACCAGACGCAAGCATCCTGGCAGAGGCAGATAATAGCCTCCTTCCCTGTACACACCCTGCTTTCCCTCTTTTCCCCTTTTCCTCTAAGCTGTTTTTGGGGTCCTTGAGATGTTTTGACATGCCCTTACATTTGTGCTTTTTTCAGTTGCTTATAAACATATTAATGGCAAAGGTATAATTAGACTCTATTTAGCACAAACAGGGCTATCATAATATGTGAGCAACATGTATGTACATGTTTGTATTTTTGAGAAAATAATGTTTATGCATGGTTATTGAAAAAACTAAAAATTAAAATTTCTGAAATAAGGCCACAAAACACATACTAAATATGTGTCAATAAGACTTCTGAATAATGCATTTTGTTGCCTAGAGTTTTTTCTTCAAAATGATGTGAAAATCATCCTGCCTAATCGTTCACATAAAAAAATACATTGATTTAAATTTTGTAACACACTTTTTGTTTGGAAAGGTGGGCGTGATTCACACCTGAGGAGACAATGGCCCCGCATAATGAGGCTGCATACTTAATGAGCCTTTCATTCAGGTGTGTGACTGAGCCACAAGAAAGAATGCAAGGACAATATTTATATATATAATTGGTTCACAGTTGTTGTTGTTTTTTCCACAAATTGTGCTTGCAAATTGTATAATATCCAAGGTAAACATTTCTAGTAATTGTGCAGTTAATTGTTCTCATACTGTATTTTCAGATTTGGAAAGTATTCTCTACCCAAATGTGTCACTAATAAATCATAATAAAATTATTTAAAGAGAAGGCTTATATTGACCTTTTAAGATTTCGTTTACATCTATCCTTGTATGTATGTATGTATGTATGTATGTATGTATATATATATATATATATATATATATATATATATATATATATATATATATATTTTTTTTTTTATTAAAAAGGTTATACAATTACAACAACATTTAAAATTGTAACAATATTTCCAGTGTAATCTTGCTTTGTAAAAAATGAAAGCTCTAGCATTAAGTTCTGCCAGGAAGACTTAATTGTTACGTCACTCTACTTTTTATCTATCCAATCACATTCCAACACTTGTGGTATATAAGATCGGTACTTACTCATGTTTGAGTTCGCAGATGCTGACGCTTCAATTCACCACCATCCTCCCCACCTCTATGGAGCTAGAAGAGTCTCAATAAAGATAAATGCACAAACTGCATTCACATATGCACACACAGGATACACAAATGCACACACATGATTCATAAATACACACACAGGATACACAAATGCGCACAAAATTCACAAATGCACACACAGAATTTAAAAAGCACAGAAGATTCACAAATGCATACAAAATTCATAAATGCACACAAAATTCATAAATACACACACAATTCAGAAATGAAAACAAAATTTACAAATGCACACAAGATTCACAAATGCTCAGGACAAGATTCAGAAATGTATTTCTGATGCACACACAAATATATCTTGATTTACAAACTGCTTGCGGTCTGTGAACTGCACTGCATTTGTGTGTGAATTTTGAGACTCCCCTGACTTGGCTCGACACACAAATGCCTTTTTTTAAACAGGGAATGACCTGTGACCAATCAGATACGTCCCTTGTTTTAGCCAATCACAAGAACGCACCCCACGTGGGAGATTGTTTACTTGTAAGCCAATCACATGAAGTGTGGGCTCGAGCGCTAGAGCGAGGTGGGTGGAGTTCTGCCAGTTGGTTTAGACCGGCTTCTTAGGCGGTGGGCCAAGTCCGTCTATCTCGTTTAGTTTTTGATTTGACAGTTACTCAGCAGCTGTGTGGCTCATTTTTGTCTGTATGAATAATTCACAAAAAGATTAATGATTGTTTCCAACGCCAATTGTTGCACATTAAAGTATAAAAATAGATTTCATTTCGCTAGCTGATCACAAACGTTGGCCGGAGTGAGATCCAATCAACGCTTGTGTTGTTACCTTGTTGAATAGATTTGGCCAATCACGTTATTCGTTGAACCGACGTCGCGTCAGTTTTGAGTCTAGTACAGTCTGAGTCTACAACCCAACGTGAAGAGACCGGTGTGTCTCGGCAAGACAACGTCAAGGTAAGATTTGTTTTACAATGATTATACACCCCTATATCGTAATGCTTTTCATATAAGTTGTATTTAAGACTGCAAGCTATAGTTCGCCGTGAATATATGCGTTGTCGTCAGTGATGCGCGGGTCAATGTATAAACAAACCGCACCCGACCGACGTTTTCAACTAACCCGCCCGCAACTCGGACCGCAAAAAACGAAAAAGAAAATATTGTACCCGACCCGCTTCCTGACAGCCTTCCTAAGTAGCTATAATGCTCATCGTAGCTATTAATATAACTTAATATTCTAATTTTGTCAATAATTATAAAAAATCGTCAATATAAGCTCATAATTTGAACTAAAATAGTCTAAATGTTTAGTTTTAAAAACAATTTTAAAAAGCTGGCTATGTCTATTTTGATGTTTCTGCGCAAGTTCAGCAGACAGTGAGGTTCGGGTTTGTTCCGATCAGAGCTCGTGAGCGGAGAGCGCATTTCTGAATATTCCGCTCCGCTCATGGTCGCTCGCCCAACCCAGATGGCCTGCTGGTTCGAAAATATGTGGAATAAGGGCTGCCTCCGACTATTTTTTTTTTCTTGTCGACTAGTTGTTCATTTAAGCCATTCGTGGACAAATCGCCCCTTTATATTAAATTAATTACTTAAAGGCTAGCCTACAGGAATATGCGTAATGACCGCACGCTTAAAGCTTGCCACAAAGAACCGGTTGAAGTAATGATTATGAATGTGTCTAAATTAGCAAGGAGACATTTAATTGTTTAGTAATAAACTGGTGTTTTCTGTGTCGCTGCAAAGATGAAGTTGACAATGCGGAGATTGCGGACTCGCCATGAACGCCAGAGAGAAATGTACATTTCATATGGATTAGCCTACATAATCAGAGAGTATAACCTATTTATTTTGGTATTGAATATTTTCGTTTAAAAGTAGACATTTCAAGCTTTCTGTAATATATAGCCTATATTTATCAAATCTGTGAGGCACAAGTTGAGTTTCGGCGCCCTCCAGTTCACATGCAGTGATCGCGTACCGGCGCCTTATTTTGTCTGCTATATATTTGCTTCTTATTTAATAAATACGGGCAATTGATTGATAAAACATTGATCAAAATTAAGATACAATTTATACAAAACGAAAATCTTTTAAAAAGAGTTTTCTATAAAACAAAACTTAATGAAGTCGTCAAAATCATGTTTTACCAAAAACCGCCGTTGCTAGGAGGGCGCTAGCGCCTCTGCCTCTCAGCGCCTCTGCCTCACGAGTGGATGATAGCCCTGAAGACGCCTAGCAATGATATACCTTTAGTGGTAGTATACCTTTAGTTAAGTTATCGCAGCGCGCTAAGAGACAATGTTATCGGAAAATGCAGACCAGGTATATGCATAATGGAGATTCCAAAGCTCTCTTCTTTGGTCAGAACCATGGAGAGCGATCGCGGATTTACTTTTACAATGCAACACAATATTTAAAGAGCATCAAGCTATTACAATCTATATTATGTATACGCACAGATAATATAACAGTAGGCTATTAGTAAATATTTTTTTTATTAGGTTAAGCAGTGATTGTATAACGTTTTTTTATTTTTTTTTTATTTAACGTTTTTAATTTAAGTAAGTAGCCTACACATGACAAAGCCAGCACTTTGGTCATCATCTTTCATTATTTCGGCAAATGTCTCCCACACTTTGCTCTTTCTATTTGTGTATTTGCGGAGCTTCCACTCCCCAGTCTTCACCTATTTCCTCTTGCCGCCTCCATCTCTACCTGCAGACTGAGCTCGCGCGTCATCTTCGCGCCAGTTATTCAGCCAATAAAGTGTCAATTAAATTTAAAACGTATTCATAGAAAATTGTGTCTAGAACTATATCAATTACAAAGGTTTAATTGGCATCTTTATTTCAAACGATCCGACCGACCGCGACCCGAATATCATTAAAAATATTTTTGGATGACTCGACCGCAGGCACCCGCTCATTTCGGATCAACCCGCGCATCACTGGTTGTTGTTGATGAGAACAGTAACGTTAGCCACGAAAGAATGTTGGTAAGTGGAGCAGTAAAGCTAGGTCTAACGGTATGCTGCTTAGGCTAATCCAAAATAATCATTCGGTACATACACAATAAACTAAGCAAAGAGTATTCAAATACGGGATTATTACGGGAAAAATTTTTAAACGGGAAGACAACAGGAAATAAGTCTGACTAAGGGAGAATCACGGGGTAAACGGGAGGGTATGTCGAGGTTGGTTACAGCAAGCTACCTAGGCTACAAGTAAGCTAGACTAATTATCAGCTAAAAAGAGTGCAAACCAAAATAATGATTTCAAATCAACTTTATAGTGGTAGTCATGGAGTTATTTAAGCCAATTATGGTTGATTGTCACAGTTTATACAATGACACAATTCTGTGCATGGTACATCTGTCAGTGGTTGGGCTTCACCTACACAACAGAACAGGTATAAGATGGAATATGGTGGAAAAATATTTTAGTTAAAGATGGCTGTTTTGAGCTATTTAACAAAATTATTTGTGGTCAGAACTGCAGTAGTCTTAATACAAATGTCAAGATGAAAAATGTGATTGAATATTATCTAGTAATGTGCGCTTTCTGTGTTTATTTATCTGAATATAATTCAGTTGTTTATCTAACACGGACAGGACAACATCATATCTCTCCACACCCAAATGACTACAGAGGTGATCGTTGACAATCATCACATCAACAGCACCATGATGGAGCAGGTCAAGATCACAGAGTTGCTTAGTATCCACATCACAGATGACCCATCTCGATCTATCGACACCACCAACAGAACCTGGCCAAGAAATTCCAAAAACCTCTGCACTTCCTCCCACAGTTGAGGAAGGCTCATCTCCCAAAAATCCATCCTCTTAACTTTCTATAGGGGAATCATAGAGAGCCTCTTCCTTCCACCCCCACCCTCCAATAACCTAAGGGCAGCTGATTGACTCTTGCACAAATACACTGGTAGTTTACACTATGATGCTGCTACATTGTTTTATTTTTAAATTTGCTATAAACATTTGACCCCACTTACACTGCCTTTGCTACTTGTCATGTCATCCACTTACACAATAATACTATATTAATAAGGGATAAGGCACGATTTTCAAATATTCGATTAGCTGATTTTATTATAGAATAGGATGTGCAGGATGATTGTCTTTAAAAAATCCCCATGTTTTAGTTGTGGTTATAAGTTGCAATCCTAAATTCACATAAAATTTTTATACATTTAATAAATATATTCTTAATATTTGTTGTTTTTGTTTGTGTTTGAGCGTATATATATCAATATTAATTTTGAGACTTGAAATGTAAACTCTCAAGGGTTGGATTTCTAAATATATGTTGGTTATGTCTCTATTCAGAATGACTTCTGAGCAACAACCTTTTTTTTTTTGGGTATGTCATATGCATCACTTGCATATCATTATTCATTCACGTGAAAACATGTTTAACAGTACCAGACATTAGGAAAATGACATACGGATGTGCCGTTACAGTCAAGTCAAGTTTATTTATATAGCGCTTTTCACAATAGAGATTGTATCAAAGCAGCTTCACAGTATTAAATTAAAATAATACATCAATGTTTGTTTCTAGTGGAAAACGTCCACGTTTGGTAATGCTGATCAATATTATTGTTGATTGATTAATTAAATTAAATATCCCCAACTGAGCAAGCCATAGGCAACAGTCCATTGCATTAATAAAAATAATTTGTGTGTAGGCTACATTGAACAGACTTTGCCCAACTTGTCTGGGAAAGGAGTTACAGGGCTTTTTACATTTGAGGCTAAACGGATAAAACACCTAATTTTTACCTCAGTATAGTAATACTGAGTACTGAGAATAGTGAGTAATGAACTACATTACTAAAATTACATTTTTTAAGATTAAAGCAAAATTTAAATTTCAAGAACGCAGCTTCTTGGTCACTGACAAAGATTACTTTGCCTCCGCCGTAGAATCTGTGTTCATTATTTACATTGGTTGTCAAGGAAACGGGAGGTTTTCTAACGTTATGATTAGTACTCCTGCTTACTTGCCGGTTTAAAAAAGTAAGAGTTTGTAAGGACATTTTGCGTCAAATGTGCAAACAACAAAGTTGGAAACAATGTCTGCAGTACTTAGCCTATACGATTTTATTACATGGCCTCAGCAAAAAAAAAAAAAAAAAAACGGACACAGCTGAGAGGTAAGTATTAAATTCGTAATTTCGAGGTCCGGCCCACCGCCTCAACTGTAAAAGGTAAAAAATGGTCTCAACCAACTGGCAGAACTCCACCCACCTCGCTCTAGCGCTTGCGCCCACACTTCATGTGATTGGCTTACAAGTAAACAATCTCCCACGTGGGGTGCGTTCTTGTGATTGGCTAAAACAAGGGACGTATCTGATTGGTCACAGGTCATTCCCTGTTTAAAAAAAGGCATTTGTGTGTCGAGCCAAGTCAGGGGAGTCTCAAAATTCACACACAAATGCAGTGCAGTTCACAGACCGCAAGCAGTTTGTAAATCAAGATATATTTGTGTGTGCATCAGAAATACATTTCTGAATCTTGTCCTGAGCATTTGTGAATCTTGTGTGCATTTGTAAATTTTGTTTTCATTTCTGAATTGTGTGTGTATTTATGAATTTTGTGTGCATTTCTGAATTTTGTATGCATTTATGAATCTTCTGTGCTTTTTAAATTCTGTGTGTGCATTTGTGAATTTTGTGCGCATTTGTGTATCCTGTGTGTGTATTTATGAATCATGTGTGTGCATTTGTGTATCCTGTGTGTGCATATGTGAATGCAGTTTGTGCATTTATCTTTATTGAGACTCTTCTAGCTCTATACACCTCCTCCAAATTGAATCCTTCCCTCATCCTCCTCACCACCACCACCAGGATGGTCCCTTCCATACCTCACGGGGGTCGGCTGCGCCCCTGCCTTGATCTTCAGGCAGGATATGCAGAGTCCGGACCCTCAGATTACGAGCTACGGACAGGGCCTACGCCAAAGAACTTTATTGCTTGCTGGGTTGCTAATAAATGGTTAATTGTCACAGTATTTAGTCTCCCGAGTCTTTCTGGTAGAACTAAAGTATACATTTTATCATACGTAATTCAATTCATATGAGCAAATTGGCAACATTATAATCTTATTTGATGTGGCAGTATTTTACAGTAAAAACTTTATAATCTATCCGATTTTGTAGTCGATTTTTACTCATCTCAGTATAGCAATAGAGTTTGGTAAAAGCTGTTCATTCATTCACACACAAAAACGCGATTCATAAAACAGTCTTTTGCGTGTACAGACACTTGCGATTAGAACAAAGCAGATATAGAACTGACCTATTCTTCAGCCGGATACCTTTGCTCCTCGAAATTAAACTTCCAGAACTTCTGAGGTAAATTTTCCAGGATTATTATCAAGACAGTATTATTCCTCACAGCGTCGTAAAGTACATGAGTCTGAAAGTGAACTTGCAGTGTGTGTTATCCAGCTTGTGGGCGTTTCACAGGTTTGTATGGATTGCCTCACATTTGCGTTTGAATAGCGCGTGCTCTCCATGGGCGGGGTCACATTAAAACTTAATGAGCTGAGATGAGAACGACTGACATCTCTCTCTTTTCATACATATTACATAAACTGTGAATATTTGTTTTTTATAAAAATTACTTCATTTAAAAGAATAGAATTCAAGCCTGTTGAATTTATGCCTGTTTGACTGAGAATTCGCTGAGTTACAGTTCATTTTCGGACGCGTTTCAGAATGGACTTCACTGACAGAGAGTAGGCAGAACTCACATCATGTTTATTTTTCTTTATTTGGCAAAAAGCAGAACACTTTGTTTTTATTGTGAGTATACACAAAAATAATACACACTTAACAGGATCGATTGATGTATGAAACGTGTATGGAAGATCAAAGTCAACAGAGTAATTAGAATCTCTTTTGCACTGATAAGGAAAAACGCGAGCTGGTATCGCCGGCGATACCGCCGACCCCAGGGGGTTAATCCATTAACATCAGGCCCATGAGCCGGACCGATGATGATAATCTATTCTGACGGTCTACCTCAGGCTTTTGGTGTGTAACCAAAATTGAACGTAGACAGGCTGTTCCCAATAAATAAATGGATTAAACTATATATTTATATATTTCTGGGTTATTTGGCCTCCGTTCCCCTTCTGGAAAGTAAATTAAAGGGCTTCGGCTATAATGTTCTTCAAGATACACAGGTAGCAGTTTCCTACTTAGAAGCGTGGCTAGGCGCCTCTCAATCTGAGAGTTATCTATGTGGCCTCCGCTCTATGGCAGGCTGGATATATCTTAATTTAGCCACTTAGGAATGAGTATGGCAGGCCTCCTCTTCTTTGAGTTTCTTTGTTAGGCCTCTGCTCCTTTGGAGTCAGTTTACTTTTAAGTTATACTATTCATTATGCTGGAGTATCTACTAAAACCTCTGGTCGAGCTTTTAGCAGGCCCTCACAATGTTTGGGCCTCTATGCTCCCAATAAATAAGAGTGTTTCAAGGATGTTGTAGGTTTCCTTTCAATTTGAGGGCTGTCATGCTGAGGCCTCCATCCTCCAGAGTTATTTTGTTTTTACTTCGTTTCTCTGTGTATGTGCTAGCTAGCTGCTCTATCAGTATGAGGCAGTTTATGATATTTAGCTTGGTAGAGTTGAGTTAGCTCTCCTAACTATATGTGTCAGGCCTCCTCTCCTTAACCCTCTGGGGTCTGAGCTGTTTTCTGGGCCCTGGAGGTGTTCTGACATGCTCTGACATTTGTGCTTATTTCTGTTACTTGTGACATTTTCATGGCTAAAGTCTAATTACACTGTATTCAGCACAAACTGTGCTACAATAATATATCAGTAGCATGTATGTAAAAGTTTGTAGTTTTGAGATAATGACATTTATGCGTGGTTTGTGAAAATACAAAAATAAATTTTCACTGAAATAAGGCCATGAAACCCCTAATGATTATTTCTTCACAAGACTTTTGAAAATTGTATGACGTAGCCTAGAATATTTGCTCTAAAACGACGTGAAAATCACCCTGACTGCTCATTCAGAGAAGACAATATATTGATTTAAACATTTTACGACGTGTTTTGTGTGATAAAGCAATATGCGAAGGGGCGGATCATCTCATTAATATGTAAGCTTTCCACACCTGAGAAAGACAAAGACACTCCCTAATGGCCCTATTAGGAGCTTATCAGGGCCCATCATTCTGACCAACCTTGCACAAAGAATGAGGAGATTTAAAAAAGAATGGCTTTTAAAATGGTTTGGATTTATTTACAACACAACATAATCCAAAGATACACAACAAAAAAGCACTTATTGATAACAATGATCCAAAGAAAGAGACCTTTGTGCCATTCCATTGTACATACCTTTCATTTCCAAGGTGTTTGATTTTCACTTTACCATGTTCATGTACAGAGACATGTACTGTGAATGTTGAAGTCAGCAGGACTCAGTGGCATTTGGGCCCTGAAAAAAAAAAAAAAAAAAGTGAACATACTGATATCAAGAGAAAGGCCTGCACGATTTTGGGAATACATTTTAGATTTTTCTGGTTAAAATTGCTTTTTAAAATTCACAGAATACACACACACACTCACACAAATGTTTCCAACAATATATTATATAATGAACACCAGGTTTGTTGTGCCTTGTAGGTATAGGCTATGCGCAGTGCTGCATAAAATAATAACAATATAGCAGCCTATATACATTTTCAAAAAGATTTCAGTAACAACTAAGCTAGAGAAAAATATATTGATTATCATGTTACTTCAAATGTTTCCATTCGTTATGATGATATGAAATGAGATAATAGTAAAAACATGAAGCCGTTTGGAGCGTTTTGCTTTTCCAAAATATAATACATTCAAACGCGATCGCGATCAAAAATATGATACATTCAAACGCGATCGCGATCAAAAATATGATACATTCAAACGCGATCGCGATCAAAAATATGATACATTCAAACGCGATCGCAATCAAAAATATGATACATTCAAACGCGATCGCGCTCAAATATAAAACATTATGGTTAGGCCTACCATATACATATCTACGTTTGAGCAGATATCCACAAACACAGTAACAGTAAACACGGGTCTAAATATTATAATATTCACCATATATCTAGCAACAGTTCAACTGCAGTGTGAAATTTATGCAACAATAACAAACTAATATGTAAGAATTTCTTACCTTATCTTTCTTATCTTCAAATCGCGTTCTTCTTCTGGGGTAAAGCCAATCTAAGCTCACGGCGCTTCTTTCAAACTCGACGAAAAGCAGAGACTGATGAAGTGTTTTGTTTTTGAGGTAATGAGCGCGTTCGCATTCCATGTGGAGATTTGCATGTGAATATCTTTTGCGCGAGTAGGCGTGGTCAAATTAAAATTAATTAGGAAGCGTTTGAGAAGCTGGACATCTTGTTGGTTTTATATAAATTACTGAAACAGAGAATATTTGTTTTCAGTTTGAATCCGATCATTTAAAAGTACACACTTAAATGTTTATAAAGGTATATGGCTCATAAATGTGTGACAAGTATTCGCTGAGTTTTGTTTCAGTTTATAGACGTGCTCAAGAAAAAAAAGTTCACCGCGACGGAGAGGCAGAACGCACACACTGTTTATTTTCTTTATTTTTCAAAAGCACAATGTTTTGATTTGATTGTAAGTGAACACATACAAAAGTAGAAATATCACAGATTCTTTTTTTATATTTCTTTTTTCTGTATGACCATAAATGACGGAGTAATTTAAGTTTAAATTGCTACAATGTAAAGAAAATCCAGCAAAACACGCGGGCGCGTTTTTCGACCTCAGAGGGTTAAAGAGTCATATTGCTGAGGCTTCCATGCATACAGACATTACAGGTAGAGTTTGAGAGTTTACCTTCCTCTTTGAAGCTTTGGTAGCAGTTGCGCTAGCTCTCATAACTATATGTGCCAGGTCTCCTCTCTTTTGAGAGTCATTTTGCTGAGCTCTCCTGTGATACAGTTTATAGTTTTCTAGCATGTGTCAGGTCTCCTCTCCTTCAAGAGTTTTCCAATAGAGCAAATAGACGTTACAGGTAGAGCTTGATAAGTGGCCCCTCCCTCTCTGAGGAGGTGCTTCAGGCCCTTCGCTCCCTGAGCTTTGATTATGGTTGCTAGAAATGTGTTAGGCTTCCTCTCCTTTGAGAGTCACCCTGCTGAGGCCTCCATATATACAGTTCGGCTTCACTCCCTAAAAGAGTGCAGTAGCTGTATTCTAGCATGTCAGGCCTCCTCTCTTTCGAGAGTCATCCTGCTGAGGCTTCCATGCAAACGGCATTGCAGGCAGTAGTTTAGAATAAGGGCCCTCTCAATATCGGAAAGTTGTTTTTAGCCTTTCTCTGTCTGAGCTCTGCATTATGAACTTTTCACATTTTGAGAATACGTTCTGGAGACCACGTTGGTGTAAGTGTGCAGGCTTCCCCTGCTCTCTGAGTCTTCCTGTGGAGGCCTCCGCTTCCCTTAGGTCTAAACAGGTTGTTGGCTTCAGCATTAAGCGTGATAGCCTCCCTGGCATAGGGGTCGATTTTGGTCCCCCCGAAAGTAGCAGGCCAGGGCTCTTAGGCTCGGGGCCGTACTCTCTTAAAGGAACCCCTCTCTGGGAATAGATGTGGTATCCATGCCTTGAGCTGGAGCTCGGCAGTGGCCATAGGGAGAAATGCTTCTGTTAGTAGGACGTGCAAGCAGTAAGGGTCTTTAACCTTGGGTTAATGTGTTTTTTGTGCTTGTTACAGCCATAGTTGTTAAGCATCCCCTTAGCATGGCGGCGTGGGTATATCGTTCCCCTAGCGTCATCCGACACAGTGGGAGTTCCCTTTCGAAAGGGAACGTCTCAGGTTACGACTGTAACCTATGTTCCCTGAGAACAAGCACTGCGTCTCCTTGCCATGCCTTCAGGTCTGCTTGTTCAGTCCCTTCAGACGAAGTAGTGGATGACATGTTCTCTGGGCGTACCGTTTATACTTCCTGGACGCGCTAGAGCATGACGTCATGGCTGACGCCGGCCAATACGATTGTTTTGTTTATACAGTGTTTCAGTCATCAGTCACGCTGAGGCGTTCCCCTAGCGTCAGCCGACGCAGTGGGAGTTCCCTGTTCTCAGGTGACATAGGTTACAGTCGTAACCTGAGACGTTCTGTCGCGTTTCTTCTGATGCAACACTCACTACTGCAACTCAAGAACAATTAATTAAAACTGCAATTTCACTATGGCCACAAGGTGTCACTGTGGGATTGTTTTAATGATGTCAGCACAAATACAAACAAGTGATAACAATAGCACAAAAGGGAATATAATTAGGGTGACGAGACGTGTATTTAGATATGCACTGATAAGCTAATTTTCATTAATTCGTTTCGTTGACATGGATGATGGACCAGAACCCAAACACGCCACTAAAAAGCAAAAACGTCTCTGCAAGTACCGGGAGGAGTGGGTGGGGAAGTATCCATGGATTGCCACAGCCTTAAGCGATGAAAGTAAAGCATTCTGCAAAGTATGTAGGAAAGAGTTTGGTGTTTCTCACAGAGAGGAGGCAGATGTTAGGCTGCATGCTAGCAGCAAACTACACTGTACCAACACCGCGACAGTACAGACCAACACTGTCAAGTCCTCCTCTTGTTCAACTTCCAAAGGACACCTCAAATTTCCGACTCGATCACTTTTCTTTTTCTTTTGGCTTTGTCAGGTGATTGGTCTGTTCAATGAATTAGGTTGTAAACCCTTAAAGACAGAGAACAAAAGTGACCATTTTAATTAAACATTTTAGTTAAACATTTTTAATGAATTTTAAATTAGTTTAAACGTTTAATTAAACATTTTAAATGAATTTTATGATGAATTACCCACTTAAGCCATAATGATACAATGTGTTCCTTAACCAATCTACACAGCAGTTAAACAGTTCAAACATATTAAGCAGCATTTCAAACACCATGAAAGTAAATAAAACATTTTACCAACCATTGGCGTCTTTGGACTGAACCTACGAGTGATTGAACTTGAGTGTCTTCTCTATGAAGTTTGTTTGTCTAAATGACTGAGGACCTCCATGTCTTCACAGGTGCTCCAAATCAGTGACACTGACTGATCAGGTGACTAGCAGCCGGTTTGCTGCTGGTGCATTCTGGGAAGTGTAGTTCTTTGAGACTCATTTCTGAGATTCAGCTCAACAAACACGTTGGTCTCGTCCTTCTTTAAGAAGCAGGATGATTCCATGTATAATAAAAGAGCTGCTGCTGAGCTGACCTCCCTGTTCCACTGTGTGGCCCACCAACAATCATACAAATCGCTTGACTGTGCGATGAAGTTAACACCAAAAAACTGTACTCTGATTCGGCTATAGCTAAACTCGTCCTGCGTCCTGGCACCCCTCGCATCTGACTTCTCCCAGAGCCTCGAGTCAAAAGACATATTCTTCTCCATTGCAACAGATGCCTCTAATAAAGGCAATGTGAAAACATTCCCGATCTCTGAGAGATTCTGGACTCCTGAGCAGGGCGTCCAGAACAGAGTTCTTGATTTCTTTGAACAGGCAGCCGAGAGCACAGATGCTGTCACTGACACCTTACTGAATACATTAAAGGAACACAAACTCAGCATCCATTACATCTCGGCCTACTCGCTCGGCTGACAATGTGGCAGTGAATTATGGCAGAAAACACTCCATTTACCAAAAAAAAACAAAAAACAACAACAGCAAGATCCTGCCCGCAAACTGCCCAGCTCACATTATACACAATGCAGTAAAACGTGCCAGCAATGCACTGCCAACAGATGTGGAGACTATTGTGATGAAATCATTCAACCATTTCAGCTGTTCTGCCGAGAGAGTTTCCACCCTCAAAGAAATGTTTGAATTTGCTGACATGGAGAACCATACACTGTTGCGCCACGTCCCGACACGCTGGTTGAGCTGCTCCCTGCAGTGCCCCCGTGTCCTCTGGGATGCACTCCAGGGGAACGAGCATGAAGACGAAGACGAATGCAGCAAGCTGGAGGTCACTCTCTTCTTCTTGCAAAATACTTTAAAGATTTTCACTGGTGCTGTGCTGAGTCTTGAGAGTGACAGTCTCACCTCAGCTGAAGTGTATGTGCTGATGAGCGGCATCCGAACCAAACTCCAGCAGCGCAAAAAAATGCTTTTTTTGGAGCAAAAGTTGACCGTCCTCCTCTCCTCCATTAACCCTCTGGGGTCTGAGCTGTTTTCTGGGCCCTGGAGGTGTTCTGACATGCTCTGACATTTGTGCTTATTTCTGTTACTTGTGACATTTTCATAGCTAAAGTCTAATTACACTGTATTCAGCACAAACTGTGCTACAATAATATATCAGCAGCATGTATGTAAAAGTTTGTAGTTTTGTGATAATGACATTTATGCGTGGTTTGTGAAAATACAAAAAAAAAAATTCTCACTGAAATAAGGTCATGAAACCCATACTGATTATTTCTTCACAAGACTTTTGATAATTGTATGACGTAGCCTAGAATATTTGCTCTAAAACGATGTGAAAATCACCCTGACTGCTCATTCAGATAAGACAATATATTGATTTAAAATATTTACGACGTGTTTTGTGCCACAAAGCTTTATGCGGGAGCTCATTAATATGTAATCTTTTCTCACCTGAGTAAGACAAAGACCCTCCTCTAACTGCCCTATTAGGAGCTATCAGGCCCCTATCATTCTGAGCAACCTTGCACAAAGAATGAGGAGATTTAAAAAAGAATGGCTTTTAGATGGTTTGATTTATTTACAACACAACATAATCCAAAGATAACCAATGATCCAAAGAAAGAGACCTTTGTGCCATTACTAAAAACATTGTACATACCTTTCATTTCCAAGGTGTTTGATTTTAACTTTACCATGTTCATGTACAGAGACTCATGTGAAAGTTGAAGTCAGCAGGACTCTGGGCCCTAAAAAAAAAAAAAAAAGTGAACATACTGATATCAAGAGAAAGGCCTGCACGATTTGGGGAATACATATTCGATTTTTCTGGTTAAAATTGCTTTTTAAAATTCACAGAATACACACACTCACACACACACACACACACACACAAATGTTTCCAACAATAATATAATGAACACCAGGTTTGTTGTGCCTTGTAAGCATAGGCTATGTGCAGTGCTGCATAAAATAATAATAATAATAACAATAACCATAGCAGCCTATAAATCTTCCGAAATATTTCAGTAACAACTAAGCTAGAGAAAAATATATTGATTATCATGTTACTTCAAATGTTTCTATTCGTTATGATGATATGAAATGAGATAATAGTAAAAACATGAAGTCCTTTGGTGCGTTTTGCTTTTCGAATGTATCAAATATAATACATTCAAACGCGATCGCGCTCAAATATAAAACATTATGGTTACCATATACATATCTACGTTTGAGCAGATATCCACAAACACAGTAACAGTAAACACGGGTCTAAATATTACAATATTCACCATAACAGTTCAAATGCAATGTGAAATTTATGCAACAATAACAAACTAATAATGAATAAGAATTTCTTACCTTAGGCTACACCTTTCTTGTCTTCAAATCGCGTTCTTCTTCTTCTGAGGTAGCCTAAATCCAATGTAAGCTCCAAACGTGCGCCTTTCAAACTCGACGAAAAGCAGAGACTTGTGAGGTGTTTTGGTGTTTTGTTGTTGAGGTAATGAGCGCGTTCGCGTTCCATGTGGAGATTTGCATGTAAATATCTTTTGCGCGAGTGGGCGTGTTCAAATTAAAAGTAATTAGGAAGCGTTTGAGAAGCTGGACATCTTGTTGGTTTTATACAAATTACTTAAACAGAGAATATTTGTTTTCAGTTTGAATCCGATCATTTAAAAGTACACACTTAAATGTGTATAAAGGTATATGGCTCATAAATGTGTAACAAGTATTCGCTGAGTTTTGTTTCAGTTTATAGACGTGCTCAAGAAAAAAAAGTTCACCGCGACGGAGAGGCAGAAAGCACACCCTGTTTATTTTCTTTATTTTACAAAAGCACAATGTATTGATTTGATTGTAAGTGGACACATACAAAAGTAGAAATATCACAGATTCTTTTTTTATATATTTTTTTTTCTGTATGACCATAAATGACGGAGTAATTTAAGTTCATAGTTCTACAATGTGAAGAAAATCCAGCAAAATGTGGCGTTCAGTCTCAAGGAGAAGCAAGAAATCAGATACCGGAAATAAACCGCAGCTGTATCCACCCTTCAGATGGAGGATGAGCTTGACCTGGATGAGCTCTACAACGAGAGCTGTGTTCTGAAAGAGATATTGCCTCATCTGGAGAGACACAGTCACCCTGTAGGTGAGCTTTGGGCTCAAGCACTCGGGTCTGCGTTCCCACAGTATGCCAAGCTACTGTCTTTCATTTTGAGCATCCCCGTGAGCAATGCATACTCAGAACGGGTGTGTTCAATTATGAAAGTTGCCTGGACCGATGTGAGAAGCAGGTGCTCATTTAACCTGGTTCGCAGCGAAATCAAAGTAAAAATTAATTTGGTGATGAATTGTGCAGTTTCATAAACACATCCTGGGAAAGACGGGAGTGCTGGCAGCAGTGAAAACCTCAAAACAATACAGTTTTATTGTTTCTATTAATTTATTGAATTAATCTATATGCACAAAGACAATAGGATAGGCTGACCACCAGTCCCACATTTTCATCAGTCTATTGGTTTTTAATTATCATATTAAGAAAACGTGCATGCGTTCTTTTGCCTTTTTAAGAAAGCATTTTATTTATTCTTTTTGCGGCGTAGTTTTTCACCTATATTTAACAGCGCTTCGTCAAAAGTACAAATTCAACAGCCGTTTTTTAAATACTATCCAATGGTTGAAAAGAAAGGAGTAAACACGGTCACTAGTGGGTTGTGACGGCTGTCAATCAAAATGTGGACCGCTGATTCATTCCATGTGTTCCCTGTCAGAAAACAAATGGATAATTCGATCAATTACAATTTTAATTTAACAGAATTTATCAACGTGTTTGCCTGCTGTGGTTGTTTTAATTTACATCCTTTCTAAAAATATTGTTTAATATATTCTTAATTTATCAGACTGTCAATGATCTAATTTTATGTTGTTGTTTTATATTTTATTTGTTCATTGTCAGAACTGTTTCAGAAATAGTTATCTGCATGATGCCGCTGCCTTTGGGCTCAGTGATGTTGAATTTAAATGACGTAAAATAAAGACATGTTTTGTTACATTGTGATGTAATGGTGTTTTCTGGAAGGGACTAAAGAACAAAGAACTTTGATCAGCTGAAAGGCAGAATACAAATGTTTTTATTAAGTTAGATAAACATTGTATAACAGTTTCAGGTTATGTTTAGTGTTGTTAACATGTCCCACATTGTCCCACACAAACTCATAATCGTCCCACATTTGGTTTGTTTGATGGTGGTCACCCTTCAATAGGACCTTTTTGTCCCCTTTTTGTTTTATAGAGATGAAGGGAGCGAGTTGCAGCAGCCACGAGGACAGTGAATGTGCAGACAGCCAGTCGTAAAGGAGTCATTGACTGGTCGCGGCACTGTGTGCAAAAAAAAAATTATATGTATTATATCAATGTATATGTATATGTACTTATATGAATAAAAATATGTTTGGTTCAGGTTGGAAATTCATTATCTTTTATTATTAAATAAAATAAATACAATTATTATAGGCTAGGCTATGTAGTCTAATACCCAAAAATACTACATTGTCCGTGGCCTTTTGGTTTTCAGTGTCATCGTCAGGTGAAATACAAACAGCTGGGAGCTCATGTGTTGCGGGACCAGGGCGATCTTGCAGTCACGCAGCTGCAATACTTTGGAAGGTAAAATGTTGATACTTCTGATAGTTTTGTAATATCAGTTGGCCTGTTACATCCTAATAATTTGTTAGAACCCATGGTTCGAATTACGTGGGAGCCAGTGGGAGCTGAGCTCCCATAGAGAGAGGATGAGCTCCCATGAAAGCAGTAAAATCATACACCTGTGGGGGGCTCTAAAAATCATCAGCACCATTATTTTAAATTACAAATAAAGCACTTTTTCATTCAGACTACTGTAGCGTGACTTAAAAGTAGGACAAGATGCCAAACACATGGATCTCGCATCGTCATCACATTGTATCCTTATGCTTCGTTTTCTGCCAGGACTTTTACTGACTTTTCTCAACTCACAGATGTGACGTCAACGTCCGATCTAGCAGTAGCATAACCCCTGATGGGTTATTTTAACATAGGCGTAATTTGCGGGTGGGACATGTCCCCACCACTTTTTGCTAAGGTCGATATTGTCCCCACTTTTGAAACATCTCGCGGCACTAATATACCAATACAAATAAATAAAACATCTTTAGTTAACTAGCAGAGCATTCATTTAGTTCGCTTGTTAAATAAGAGGCGATCTAGCGCTGAAATGTGTTGTTTTTTAAATCAAGTGATCAAAGTGCTCGTTGCCGCTGCGATCAGTGGCGTGGATACGGTGTTCTCTTGTGGCTCGCGCACAGTCTTCACTCGGACGCTCTCTATTCGTTCTGGTGAATTACAAAACAAAATGCACACAAACGTGTCCTTGCCTGATATACAACCACTGATAAACATAATCGGTTTTGATGAGAAAAAAAAAAAAAAAACCTATACGAGTGCAGATTAGAACACAGAACCTTTGGATTTTTTTGCTTTGTTTGTAGCTGCTGTCATGAAATGGGACCCAGCTGCAACAGAGGCCCAAATAAAGATAATTTGGCAGCCGATCATCTGAAACATGCCCCCGGGAGAGTCGAGGGTGGTAGCTATAAATGAATCTTGTGGACCTTATAGCAGCCACATTTTGTTAATTGTTATGTTATACTGTTTTAACAACATTTTATAGATTATTTGAAGGGAAATTGTGTTAATTTATAACTTTACTGTTCTGGCTTTTAAGCTTTGTGTTAATTTATACTTTACTGTTCTGGCTGTTAAGTTTTGGTCCAGCAGAACAAAATAGTAATAAATATATTTTGAGATTTAAATAGTTGATTTCTTGGAGTGGTCAGTTTGGTTTACAGGAAAAGGGTAAGCAGTTTATTGCAATTATATTGATAAGATATAAAAATGCAAGACTAGTATATACAGTACACAGTTAATCAATTGAATATTCAATATTATCAATATTCTTTAAAATCTTATTTAGGTCTATGGTCTGTGTGTCTGCAGTTTCATGACACAAACAACCATTAACAATGAGTAACTGGGTTTTTCTCTGTGAGAACTAACTCACTCCCACTGTTTTGAAGTAAACATTTTTTAAAGTTGGATCCTTGCATATATGCACAGTTGGGATTTCATTGTCAGTATGGGTCTTTAACAGTCGTCTTTGACATTTTTTACGTCTTTTAGATGTGTTCTAGACCACTTTTTGCTTGCTGGGTGTGAATGCCCACATCAGCTGGATAACACACACAGCGAGTTATCAGAGTCATGTACTTTACGACGCTGTGAGGAATAATACTATCTTAATAATAATCCTGGAAAATTTACCTCAGAAGTGCTGTTAGTTTCATTTCGAGGAGCAACAGATCCAGCTGAGGAATAGGTCAGTTCTATATTTGCTTTGTTCTAATTGCAATAGTGTCTGTACAAGCAAAAAGACTGTTTAAATATGAATCGCGTTTCTGTGTGTGAATGAATGAATGCACAGATTCGCGCTGTTGTGTAGCTTTGCTGGCACAAATACTGTTTAAAAATGAATTAACAGCTTTTACCAAACTCTATTGCTATATTGAGATAAGTAAAAATCAACTACAAAAATCAGATAGATTATAAAGTTTTTACTGTAAAATACTGCCACATCTATCTATCTATCTATCTATCTATCTATCTATCTATCTATCTATCTATCTATCTATCTATCTATCTATCTATCTATCTATCTATCTATCTATCTTAGGGATAGATAGATAATTTGGGCCGATAACCACAACCGATGTGTATCCATCTAGTTGCTGTGTCAGGAGAGGGAGGGGGAGGGGGATTTGGTCGCGGTATTTGTTTGTGCACGTGATACGCGACAGTGTCAGTGTCAAAGGCAGCACATGTAGGATGTTAAACTGAAGAGGAGAAAAAATGTCAGCGGTGTGGGCGTTCTTCCCGGTGTCGAAAGAAGACACTCGAAAAGCAGTTTGCAACACCTGCAAAGTCGAGGTAATGCGAGGAGGGTGCCGCGTCAAGTCATTCAACACCACAAATTTAATAAGTCATTTGAAAACCCGCCACCCAGACCTACACAAACAATTGCAGGAAAAAAATACTGCTAACATTAGCCAGCAGGCAAACACGAAAGCAGCTGCAGCAGGGAGTCTGATACAGCAGGTACTCGACAATACCAAGAAATTTGCCAAGGACAGCGCAAAAGCCAGATCAATAACCGACAAGGTAATGGAAATGATTGCTCTTGACGATCAGCCTTTTTCCATAGTGGAGGACCGGGGATTTCGGCGGTTGATAGAGCATATTGAACCCCGCTATAGTCTGCCAAGTCGGCGCTACTTTTCCGACGTCTCCCTCCCTGCTTTGTACGAAGTCGTGGCCACGCATATCCACAAATTGTTGGACAATGTGACTGACATTAGCTTCACGACGGATATATGGAGCTCGGATATAAGTCAGATGAGTATGTTGAGCCTTACTGCTCAGTGGATTAATGAAAACTTTGAAATGAAGAGAGCTGTTTTACACGCGCAAGAGTTTGCAGGATCGCATACGGGAGTCGCCATCGCTGGCGCTTTTGACTGCATGTTTGCTACGTGGAAAATTAAAAAAGACAATGTACATGTTGTGCTTCGTGACAATGCGCGGAATATGCAGAAGGCAATGGAGGAGTGCGGCGTTAAAAGCCTGGGCTGCATGGCTCACACGCTGCAGCTAGCAGTGCATGACGGTGTGCTAAGCCAGCGGAGCATTTCTGACTGTGTGGCGATCGGAAGGAAAATTGTCTGACATTTTCGCCACTCTCAACTCGCTACCTCTCGGCTGAGAGACATACAGCAAGAGTTAGGCACGAAAACCATGATGCTACAACAAGATGTGGCGACAAGATTGAATAGTACTTTTCTTATGATGAAAAGTCTACTGGATCAGAAGCGCGCGCTTGGTGTGTATGGAGCAGATCATGAGCTGCCTGCGCGTTTAAGTGCACATCAGTGGGGCCTCGTTGAAAACATGACCACGCTTCTCACTCCATTTGAACAATTAACGAGGGAGATCAGCTCACATCAGGCTACTACTGCGGACGTGATTCCGTCTGTTGTGGCATTGAAACGTTTGCTGAGCAAGACAGCTGACACAGACAGTGGGGTCCGCACAGCAAAGCACACACTACTGGACGCTGTGAACGAGCGATTTGGAAGCGCCTTCTCTGAGCCGCTTTACTATTTGGCAACGATCCTTGACCCGCGTTACAAAGACCGTTATTTTGACACAGTCACCAAGCAAGCGGCGGTAAAGACGCTCCAGCAGCAAGTGGACAAAATGACGCACAGCGACAGCGCTACGGAGACACCGGACACAGAAGAACCGCAAGAGAAGAAGATTAGAACAAGTGACGAGGGTGGAAAGTCGCTGCTTGACATGCATGATGAAATTCTGGAGGAAAACTCGACCATGGAACAGCAGGCAGCCACAACAAGCCACATAAGTGTGCAGGTATAGTATTATCAGACCCAGTCTTTAATTCAAATAACGAAGTCTTTTGTGCAGTTCTTTTTTATTATTAACGTGCTGTGAATTCTATAGAGGTACTAAAATAAATGTACTTAAATAAAAAAGCTAATTGTTATAAAGAATATTGTTTAGTAATGCTTCTCTGCCCCC
This sequence comes from Scardinius erythrophthalmus, assembly GCF_964197995.2. Lineage (NCBI taxonomy): Eukaryota > Metazoa > Chordata > Actinopteri > Cypriniformes > Leuciscidae > Scardinius > Scardinius erythrophthalmus. Next base: position 136,213 of record NW_028296510.1, on the reverse strand, counting down.
TTGAGGTTGACCTTAAGCACTGGTCATCTCCTCAGAGCAAAGTTCATCAAAGCTCTTAAGGGGAGGAGGACAGTAATGTCTAGCTGCTGGTAATTGATCAGACATGCATAGTAATACACTTGTCTACATTCCTGTAGGTGCATGGCTATCTGAGTGAGCCCCTCATCCCCAGAAATGAGAGCCCACTGCAGTATTGGAAAAACAACATGTCTCGCTTTCCTGCCCTGGCTAAAGCAGCGCGCAAGTACCTTTCAGCTCCATGTACAAGTGTGGACAGCGAACGTCTCTTCTCTGCTGCATCACATATTGTTGATGAAAAGAGAAACAGGATCCAGTGTGAGAAAGCAGAAATGCTTCTTTTTGTAAAAAAAAACCTGCCTTTGGTGATGAAGTAGGCCTAGACTATAACTTACTGCACAGTGTTAGGTGGAAACCCTGTTTGTTTGGGACATTTACTTTTGAGTAAATTTTTGCTGCTTTAAGTTCGAGAATGTACAAAAACCACCATGTCTTTTGAATTACGGTTATGTCACAGTTCTCATTTTTGTTTGAACATTTTTATAGATGGGTCTTAAAATTGACTTGTTTTTTTTATGTTTGCTTGGTAGAAACCTTGTTTCAGGGTTTGGACATTTACATTTACATAAAAATGTGCACGAACAGTCAGGATATGTGTTGGATATTTTGATTTAGCCTTTTTCTCAAATTTGAGTTTAACTGGAGTGCACAGAGCTGAAAACATGTTGCCATGAATACTGGCATGCTTGATAAGTGGTAAAAGTTGGTTACTTATGTTTTATGGTAGCCCTGTAACCTTGTTATTTGGAAATAAAATGCATTCTGAAAATAAAGGAAGAAATTCAGTATGTACAAACTTTTATCATCTCAGAAACATTTTTTAAAAACACATATCGATATCGGTAAATATCGGTCATCGGCCATTACAGAAAAATTAATATCGGATATCGATATCGGCCAAAATTTTCATATCGGTGCATCCCTAATATATATATATATATATATATATATATATATATATATATATATATATATATATATATATATATATATTGTTTCATGGTGTTCAATTTAATTATCTTTATGGTTCTTAAATATATACACCTTCTACCTTATTTTAATTATTCTCAGGTCAAGGTAAAGTAAGTCGAATTTGTTCTAAACAATAAGTATTTAAAGGTCCATACTCACAACTTAGAAGAAAGACTTCTCCGTGGTTTAGTTCAGCTCAACTCTTTTATAAAGCAGAGACTTGTGGCAAGCTGGTTCTTTTTATATCAATTATTAGTATTTTATTGTTTCTATTACAATTGTTTTACATACAATATCAAGAAATCAAAATGAAATTCAAAACCTAAAGTCGTCAGTTCACAAGCTTCATCAGCAGGTGTCAGGCTTGGACCATCAAACAAGGGAGAGGCTGTCTTCCTTTCACAGCTTCTGCTTTTCATATGTCTCACTGTAATTTTTATAATTCATTTCATCACACCCCTTCATTACATATTCAATCACATATAGACAATTTATCCAATCCCAGATCTGGAACCTTCCGTTGCCTTGTCTTCCTCTTACGAGCTCAGACCCTCAGCCGCCTTCTCCTCTTGGTCTAGAATACAACAATCAGGTAATACTTTTTTCTCTTTTACTGAATTTATGCTTTCTAATACATAGTATTATACTATTTCTTCATTTAATAAATGCTTAAAACACAGGATGCATTTCAGTCATTTCAGTACTGTATTATTTTAATAAATGATTTTTCCACAAATGGTTTACAGTGTCTTTTTTTATTTAAAAATAAAATAAAAAAATTACTAGGGAATCACTAAAACGAGATAATTATTCAGATTTTATGATACACTAAAAATATTCCAAAACAAATCCTTTAAATTTAATGATATTCAGAACAGAACAAGAATAAAAAAATAATACCAATAGCCAATAAAAACTAAAGTAAGCAGGGATGGGCTCACATAAGTCTCTCATTAGAATCAAAATATTTCAACAGTTTGCAATAGTTTAGGCTTTGTGCTTAACTCACATTCCAATATCGACGGAAAAAATCATCCTCTTCGCTCGCGCAACAATGTGCTTGGAAACATCACAGTGGAGCGGTGCTTACTGTGAATGTACGAATTGTACTACTGTACTACTGACTATTTAAACAGAGCAGTGTAATTTTTTTATGTTAGGTTGACTATTTTATTATTATATTTTATTATATTATTATATTATATTTTATTCATTCCTACTTCCATAGGAATTCATTGAAAACGCTCGCTCTACTCCGCAACCTTATCAATGTCTGTGCAGACGTCCGTATTTTACTTTCGCTTTTAAGTAAGCAATTTAAAAGCCCCCAGCGCTGTCACACGTCGAATAACCGGTGGGAAAATATTCCCACAGTCTCATCCCTAATATATTTATATATAAATACATTAGGCCTACCTGATTTTGAACACAAGAGGGCAGTATAGCACTATGAATGACATGATTTATTTATTTTTTGGACTAAAAAACATTCTTGCTGTTTTTAAACAAACATAATTCTTAAATAAAAAATAAATAAAAAAGAATAAAATGGGTTTAGTTCTGATATTTGTAGAATTTTATATAGAAATAAATGGTGTATACTTACATTTTTAGAAGAAATTAGGCTTTTAGTGTTTCCTTTTTTGACATTACTTTAATCCCTTGCCATAGCAAAACCGTTTGAGATATTTATTATCCATTCACAATTTAGCATCTTTAATGTATTTTCATAATGTTGAAAAAGTTTGGAGGGAATAAAATAAACCACTTAAGAGGAGTGGGTAAAAATTCAGAGGCTGATTTTGCAAATAAATCTACATTCAAACCAAAATATCTGACTTCCTGTTGGTCGGAGCTAATGACTGTAAATTAGAAAGTTGTCCAGCTCGATGAGACCAATATACGTTCTGATTTTTGTAACTGTAGGTAAAACTAACCCCCCCACTTTTGTCAAAAGAATTTTGAAAGTGACACACTTCCTGCTGCCAGTTGGTGGCCCTAAAACTTTGACTCAAAATAGTTGCATCCATCTGATCGGGCTCTTACCACGAACACACTGCGGAAGTTTCATCAAGATAAGTTAATGTATGGAGAAGTTATACCACATCGTGTTTCTCTTTTCTCGTCATAAATTCGTTTCCTCGCCACAGCCAAATCGTTCGAGATATCAAAAATTCGCAATTTGGCATCCTCAATGTCTTGACTTCATGCACACCGAATTTGGTGGGGATCAGATGAATTCTCTAGGAGGAGTATTTCAAATTCCACAGCAAACGTTTTCCAAACAACCCATAATAGCCGACTTCCTGTTGGGCTGGCGTAAAACTTGACCTAGGGAAAGTTATTCGGCCCGATGAGATCTATATGTGTACCGAGTTTCATATCAAGTTTTCGGACCCCGTTCAAGGGGGCGCTGTTGAGCAAAGTTTCAAGAGTTTTTGAGCATGTTAAGGGCCCCAAAAGCCCCTGAAACCTTGACAAACAAACATTAAACTCAAAAGACAAATCCCCCCCACCACACACACACACACAGAGAGAAAGAGAGAGAGGGAGAAAATCCACATTCAAACCAAAATATCTGACTTCCTGTTGGTCGGAGATAATGAATGTAAATTAGAAAGTTGTCTGGCTCCATGAGAACACTAAACGTACCGAGTTTTGTGACTGTAGGTAAACCCCCCCCCCCCCCCCCCGTTTGAAAGTGACACACTTCCTGCTGCCAGTTGGTGGTGCTATAACTTTGACTCACAATAGTCACATCCATGTGACCGGCCTCTTACAACGAACACACTGCTGAAGTTTCACCAAGATCAGTTAATGTATGCTGAAGTTATAATGCACTTCCTGTGTCCCTTATTCGCCATAGATTCGTTTCCTCGCCACAGCCAAAGCGTTCGAGATATCAAAAATCTATCCGCAATTTAGCATGCTCAATGTCTTGACTTCATGCACACCGAGTTTGGTGGTGATTTAATGAATTGCCTAGGAGGAGTATTTCAAATTCCACAGCAAGCGTTTTCCAAACAACCCATAATAGCCGACTTCCTGTTGGGCTGGCGTAAAACTTAACCGAGGGAAAGTTGTTTGGCACTTTGGGTACCGAGTTTCATATTAATTCATGCAAGCGTGTTTGATATATGGACCAAGTTTTTGGACCCTGTTCAAGCGGACCCCCGCTGTTGAGCCCCCCCCTGCCACACCCGGGTACCAGCTTCAGCCCGGCCCTGATGGGTTCTGACCTTTGTGCAAAGTTTCAAGAGTTTCAAAAGTGCCCGAAAGGTTGACAGAAAACTAATAATAAAGAATCCTAAGGAAAAACAATAACATACAATAACTAATAACATAAAACAGTTATTTTAAATTGCAATAATATTTAACAATATTACAGTTTTTACTGTATTTTTGATCAAATAAATGCAGCCTTCGTGAGCAGAAGAGACTTATTTTAAGAACTTTAAAACAGACCCCAAAAAACAAAAAAACATTGCTACCTCTAGATATCAGATCCCAAGACAATTAATTAGTAAAAAACATTAGAAATAGTTATTTAAAATAGGACATGTGACCTATTGAGAGAGGACCATGACAATTTTCTACAAAAAAATTCAAGTTCAGGTAGACATGCTTACCAGGCTTGTCACAGTTTATTGTCGGGGTTCCAGGTGGAGTTCGGGTTCCCTCTCTCTCCTGCCCCCTACTGTCCACACACCAGCAGTAACCTGTGGACTCATGGCACTGCTGAGGCCTGTACTGACCCTCCTCATCACACTGAGGGATGAAGGCTCCCACCAGAGTAACACCACCATTTCCACTCTGAAGACTGTCTCTTTTCTGCTCACACTGGGTCTTGGGACGACCTTCAAGGTAAACATACCAGAGATTATAGAATTTACTTGGAGAGTTAGTTCTCCAAAAAATAAAAATTCTGTCATCAATAAGTCACCCTTCATGTTGTTCCAAAACTCATAAGACTTTCGTTCAACTTCGGAACAACCAATGAGGTGCATTCGACTCACAATAGTTATATCCATGAGATCAGCCTCTTACAACAAACACACTGCTGAAGTTTCATCAAGATCAGTTAACCCTTTGGGGACCAAAAACGCGCTTGCGCGTTTTGCTTGTTTTTTTTGTTTTTTTTTTAGCAATGAAAATAAACACTAAATGCTCTGTTAATTTTGATCTTTCATTTTCGAGTAATACATCAATCGAGCCTGTTCAGTTTCTATTTTTTTTTCTGTATACTCACAATAAAAATAAAGTGTTTTGCTTTTTGACAAATAAAGAAAAATTAACATGATGCGATTTCTGCCTTCTCTCTGTCAGTAAACTCCCATTTGAAACGCGTTCGAAAATGATCTATAACTCCGCGAAAATTCAGTCAAACAGGCAAACAGACCCACGGGCATAAAGCTTGAGATCGCATCTTTTAAATGAAGTAATTTATATAAAAAACAAATATTATCAGCTTCTGTAATCTGTATAAAAAGAGAGCGACTCCAGTCAAGCTCATTACGAGCTAATTCACAAGTAATGTGACCACTCCCCGGGGAGCGCGTGCTATTCAAATGCAAATTCTGAGAACTATTTCAGATCTGTGAACGCCCACATCAGCTGTAAACAAAACGCGTCGCGATCGAGTGAGGCATAATATAGCCTACCTTATGGAGAAAAGATTCCTCAGAACAGTGCTGATATAATAATTAATAATAATAATTCATTACATTTATATAGCGCTTTTCCCGACACTCAAAGCGCTTTACATAGAAGGGGGGAATCTCCTCAACCACCACCAATGTGCAGCATCCACCTGGATGATGCGACGGCAGCCATATTGCGCCAGAACGCCCACCACACACCAGCTTACTGGTGGAGAGGAGACAGTGATGAAGCCAATCAGTATATGGGGAGGATTAGGAGGCCATGATGGACAGAGGCCACTGGGCAAATTTGGCCAGGATGCCGGGGTTACACCCCTACTCTTTCGAAAGACATCCTGGGATTTTTAATGACCACAGAGAGTCAGGACCTCGGTTTAACGTCTCATCCGAAGGACGGTGCTCTTTAGGCAGTATAGTTTCCCCGTCACTATACTGGGGCATTAGGACCCACACAGACCACAGGGTGAGCACCCCCTGCTGGCCTCACTAACACCTCTTCCAGCAGCAACCTGGTTTTCTCAGGAGGTCTCCCATCCAGGTACTAACCAGGCTCAGCCCTGCTTAGCTTCAGTGGGCAACCAGTCTTGGGCTACAGGGTGATATGGCTGCTGATATGAGGAGCAATATCTCCTGATATGAGGAGCAGATCCTGCTGAGGAGTGAGGTAGGCTGTTTTCTTTTCTCAAGTGTGGAATAATGTTATGGAATAACGTTAGTGCAGGCCTATGCAAACCGCAAAAAGATGAATCTCATTTCTATAATATGACATGCCTTTCTGTGAGATGAATGAAGGGTACATATTTGTAAAGACTGTTTAGCCTAAATATGAATCACGCGTCTGTGTGTGAAAGAATAAACTGCTTTGCTATTGCCTACTGAGATGAGTAAAAATCGACTGAAATATGTTGAAATAAAATGTATTTATATAAGCAACGTATTAAACTGCAAATTAGCATTTATATGCCCTAATATTTCATAAAAACAACGTTACAGTCAGTCACTTGTTGACTAGATTTGGGCACAGTTTTTAGGCTACTGTAGAATATACTGTCACATCAAATAAGCTTTTGTTTAGCAATTTCTGCTCATATCTAACTAGTATTATATATATATATATATATATATATATATATATATATATATATATATATATATATATAAAATACAATTTTTGTCAAAAAAAAAGTCATAGACTAAGATGTTAGATGTTCCAATGTTGGCTATATTCAAACTAATGAATACATATGATAAAATGTAGGCCTATAATCTTTTTTCTTTTTCTTTTTTACAAAGAAAGAGTACACTTGAAATATTGTTGAAATTTTAATTATTGTTGTAATTGTTACGTTTTTTATAAAATAGCAAAACATATTTACAAGAGAGATGTAAGCGAAATCTTAAATGGTCAATATAAGTCTTCTTCTAAATACATCTTTTGTCCTTGCATTGTGGCTCAGTCAGTGTCACACCTGAATGAATGGCTCATTTGGCAGAGTCATTATGCAGAGTGGGTGGGACATTGTAATCTAAGGTGTAAACTACTCCTCCCCCTCGCATATTGGCTTTCCAAGCAAAACCTGTTTTACACCATTTAAATTAATGTATTTTTTTTTTGTGAACGATAAAGCAAGACTATTTTCACATCATTTTGAAGCTAGAACTCAAAGGGACAATATCCATTAGTCAAAAGTCTTGTGGACACATATTTAATATGTGTTTTGTGGTCTTAATTCAGCAACTTTCATTTTAATTTTTTTCAATAACCGCGCATAAACATTATTCTCTTAAAAATACAAACATCTACATACACGTTGCTCGCATATTATGGTAGCCCTGTTTGTGTTATATAGAGTGAATTTACACCTTTGCCATTAACATGTTTATAAATAACTGAAAAAAGCACAAATGTCAAGGCATGTCAGAACATCTCAAGGACCCCAAAAACAGCTTGGTCCCCAGAGGGTTAATTTATGCTGAAGTTATAACACACTTCCTGTGTCCCTTATTCGCCATAAATTTGTTGCCTCGCCACGGCCAAACAGTTCGAGATATCAAAAATCCGTCCGCAGTTTATCATCTTCAGTGTCTTGTCTTCATGCGCACCGAGTTTGATGGCGATTGGATGAATTCTCAAGGAGGAGTATTTCAAATTCCAAAGGATGCGTTTTTCAAACAACCCATAATAGCTGACTTCCTGTTGGGTGGAGCTAATAACATAGGAAGTTGCTCGTATAGCCCTATGTATGACTTGATTTTTTTTTTTTTCACTATTACTGTTTTTAAACATAAATAATTCTTAAAAATAAATAAATAAATACATAAAGGGTTTAGTTGTGATATTTGTATACTTTTATATAGAAATAAATGGTGTATAATTAAATTTTTAGAAGATATGAGGCTTTTAGTGTTTCCTTTTTGGACATTACTTTAATCCCTCACTATCCACCTTATTCTGCTCTAAACAATGCATGCTGCCATGACGACGACTCCGGTTGCCTACTTCCGGTTCGTAGCACTCGACCTGTACTAGAAGCGAGAGAATGAGTTCAGGCTCAACATGTGCTGTTTTTGGTTGTTTAAACAATTCAAAGAAGATTTCTAACTTTTTAGAAACTGAGTGCTTCGAGCATAAGATAAGAAGGAGAGAATGCCCATGTCCGGTTCCGTATCAGATACATTCAATGCCAGAGAGTAAATGTTTAGAGTGGTTAGCTGCGTTAAAACTGAAGCATTTGAAGCACAACACCATTTTGTTGACAAATGCCCCACGGATGACCATCCCAACCTGGAATTATACCTTGGATATGACAGACCAGTGGTGAAGAAGAGACGTGCAATTGTTTGTGTCGAAGCGACAGGTAAGCCACTTTTAATGTTGAATTGTGTAGCTGGGTAGCGATAGCACCTCCGATTGTTTACATTTTTACGAGCTCCACCGGCCTGCTACAAAAATGTTCGTGTTGTCTGTGGGCTGTCTAACCTACATTTTTATGAACAATAAGCCCATTATGAGTAAATGTGTTAAAAAACATGGCCACTGAATGTTACTGCTGCCATGTCACCCTGTAGCCCAAGACTGGTTGCCCACTGAAGCTAAGCAGGGCTGAGCCTGGTTAGTACCTGGATGGGAGACCTCCTGAGAAAACCAGGTTGCTGCTGGAAGAGGTGTTAGTGAGGCCAGCAGGGGGTGCTCACCCTGTGGTCTGTGTGGGTCCTAATGCCCCAGTATAGTGACGGGGACACTATACTGTCAAAGAGCACCGTCCTTCGGATGAGACGTAAAACCGAGGTCCTGACTCTCTGTGGTCATTAAAAATTCCAGGATGTCTTTCGAAAGAGTAGGGGTGTAACCCCGGCATCCTGGCCAAATTTGCCCTTGGCCTCTGTCCATCATGGCCTCCTAATCATCCTCATATACTGATTGGCTTCATCACTGTCTCCTCTCCACCAGTAAGCTGGTGTGTGGTGAGCGTTCTGGCGCAATATGGCTGCCGTCGCATCATCCAAGTGGATGCTACACATTGGTGGTGGTTGAGGAGATCCCCCCCTTCTATGTAAAAGCGCTTTGAGTGCTGAAAAAAGCGCTATATAAATGTAATGAATTATTATTATTATTACTGTAGGTTTAGTGCAATGAACTCCACTGAGGGCTATCGTAGAGCTAGCTGCTATCGTTATGTGGGCCAGGTAGTTGTTAGCCTGAGCGAGGAAGAGCTTCCATCACCATTATCATAAGCTTTTACTGTAATGTTGTCAGTGTGAGAAACATGGACAGAAACTGTAGAGTTTAACATGTAGCCTATGTGCTCTTTTTTTACAGCAACAGCAGAAGTTACAGACCAGGAGGATGAGGGCATACCTGAGGTGCCACAATCATCATACAGCACTATTTCCACCCAGTGGGAATATCCATCGCTTTGGGACCACAACTATGGTGAACAGCAGGTTTTTGACGAGACGGCCAAAGATGCCACAACACAAACTGAAGATTTCAGCTACTCCATGCTTCAGATTGATGCCGATTCTTTCCTCTACACTGGAGTCTCACTGGAAACCTTCAACTCTCTTGTTTCCACCTTAGATGGATTTGCTGAAAGGGCTTTTGTTTTGTCAGTGTGTGACCAGATATTAATGACACTGATAAAATTAAAATTAAATCGTGTGCTGGGTGACCTTGGTAGGCAGTTCCATGTGTCTCAGAGTGTTGCCAGTAAGGTTATCTCATTCTGGATTGATAAAATGGAGGAGGTCTTGCGCCCTCTTATTATCTGGCTCCCAAAAGAAACCATTAAGGCTACTATGCCAACTGCATTCAAGGAGTGTTTTCCCAACACTACCTGTGTCATTGACTGCAGCGAAAGTTTGTTACAGAAGGCGAAAAATCTTGATTCTAGAGGGGAGTCCTACAGCCATTACTACTCGCACAACACAATCAAATACCTTGTTGCTGTTGCCCCATGTGGCTTAATCATGTTTATCTCAACTGGATATGGAGGACGTGCCAGTGACAAATATATCACTATGAACTCTGGTATCTTGGACTATTTAAGGCCTGGAGACGAAGTCATGGCAGATCGTGGGTTCTTGATTTGTGATTTACTCTTTGAAAAAAAGGTCAAATTGGTTCTTCCTGCTTTCACTAGAGGGGGTGCCCAGCTAACTGAGGAACAAGTCACAGCAACTCGCAGGATTGCAAATGTGCGGATTCATGTTGAGAGGGCAATCAGGCGACTTAAAGTTACAAGATCCTGTCTCAAGTGATACCAATAAACATGACCCCCAAAATTGAAAAAATACTCAGAATCTGTGCGGCCCTCGCCAACTTAAGGGGTGATCTCATCCGTGAGTGATAAGTGACAACAGTGATGTTCTGAGGTTGAAGTTGCATCTGCGCGCACACACACACACACACACACCCTTTACACATCTACATAAATTGCTGCTGTATATTTCATATTGACACTCGCTGCCTTTTGTCATTTTTTACTGTTTATATTTATTCTTTGAGTTTGTGTACAATAGATTTTATCAGATTTGCATTAACAACAAATTGTACAATTTTACATGAACAACATTTTGTATTTGTAAATATTCACTTATCTACAACAATACTTATGCTCAGCATTTTTAAATGTATGTAATTGATTGTGTAAAAAATTAGTTTTCATACTGTTAACAGCAGCAGCACTTAACAGTTGTTTTGTGATTTGAATAAAATGCTTCTGAGTGATATTTTCTATTAATTCATTATGCTCATGTATCTGTTCTGCAGTTTCAGTCGCTGACCAACAAATTCATCCACAAGCTGGGGCAACATTGTTGAGAAATAAAATCTCTTCAGATATCCTACACTCTCCAGAACATAGGGCTCATCAAATGGTACAGTGAACATAATTGTGTCATTTGGGCTCCAGATAAACAACTTGGCCATCTTCAGATCAGCACAAAACATGCCTAATTGTACCTGCATGTAATATCCTCGGCTACCTGTTTTCTGAAGTTGTGGTACTCCATCTACTAGCTTAATATCACTGCAGTTATGGTCAAGTTGATCCAAGAGGGTAGAATGGAGTTTACTTGGGATGGGACATTTTATTTCAAGTAGGACAGATGAGTCAATTACCCCATCTGGGATGGCTGACAACCATGGCTCTGTGACACTAACGACGATGCCGCTATGTGTAATACTCATGCCTTGCTCTCGAAGTGCATTACCAGCAACCACCTCATTCTCCTTACCATAATTTGTGGCATAGTTGCCACGAAAGGAGGGGTACAGGTGCTCTGCCATAAACTTATCAGGATTGGTGGATGCTCTAGAAGGAACCTTTTTAGCTGAACTTGCAGTTATTCTCAATTTTCTTGCATTGTGCCACAAATCAGAAGAACTCTGCTCTCTTGTTTGAGATTCTAAAGTAGAAGCCTGTGCACTGCTCACTTGAACATACAACTCATAGAAACTTTTACATGTCTCACATGTGAGATCAGAACTGGCATGGGTTTGATGGGGTCTTAAAAATCTTGCATCTACTGCAGTATTTGCAAGGCTACAGGGTTGCACTACTGGTTCTACACTGTAACACTTGCCCAATAGACTGTTCTTTAACAGGAAAAGTGGCTTTGTTGGGTCTTTGTCTACACTATCTATAAATTCTGCATGTGACATATATTGTGGGGTGTTTGGTAGTGACTGAGCATCTGACACCCTGATGCTAAATTCGTCCCCTGCCCTGTGGTGGCTGAATTTTATGTCCCTCAGTCGTTTTGGCTCAATGTTCCTGACTGTCCCTGCATTCCACCTGCACTGCTCATCTGTAGATGCAAGCCCTGTCTTCCCGGTAGTAACTGCATTCTCAACCTGTCATGAGCACATTCACCTAATACGTTACCAGAGTCTGATCTATATCCATTTGCCATGTGTTTCATATTGTGTCAACCCCACATTGCTAAACTAAATAAAAAATTATTTTTAATAAATCACAGATAAAAACAAAATGAAAATTTCTTTTCTTCATACCTTCCAAAGGATAGCTGCTGCATGACTGCACAATCTCCCTAACCCAGGAATACATGAACATCCAACAGTATCTATCACCCCTGACTGCTGCAGCATTACCCAAGCAATAAGTTTGGGCTGGTTAGCACTTTGACTCCTGTCTACCTCTGCTTTTAAAAAGACATAGTCTCCGTGCTCCAGTAAAAAAATGCGCCCGATTTTATTACTAAAGAAGTCATTGAAGGCCTCTGTGCTTTTGTAATTGCGCATCTCCTAACAATCTACACCCTCCGAAAAGATAAAATAATTAATTATGTCAATATGGCTAAATCCTGGCCATAGCTTCATGTCATCCATCCAACCTGTCAATTTTGAGGGGTGTGGCACTCTGATACGGTCGCCTTCACGATCTTTTGAGATTTCATCTGCGGTCTATAGCCACCGACTACTTCCCATCTTGACCGAAAAATTGTCTACAACTACAAACGATCACCGTAGCCTTTACACTAGTACTGGCATTCCATGTAAACAAACACTTCAACCGGAAGTAGAAAACCGTTTAGTCAGTTGAACCCGCTATGAATCATGGGAAATAGAATGGGCGCAGAATAAGGTGGATAGCAAAACCGTTTGAGATGTTTAATATCCGTTCACAATTTAGCATCTTTAATGTATTTTCATCATGGTGAAAAAGTTTGGTGTGAATAAAATAAACTACTTAGGCGTAGCTAAAAACTCAGAGTCTGAAATATCCAAAAAATCCATATTCAAACCAAAATATCTGACTTCCTTTTGGTCGGAGCTAATGACTATGAATTAGAAAGTTGTCTGGCTCCATGAGAACACTAAATGTACTGAGTTTTGTGACTGTAGGTAAAACTATATCCCCCCCCCCCCTTTTTTTTTTTTTTTTTTTTTTTTAAAAAGCGTTTTCCAAACAACCCATAATAGCCGACTTCCTGTTGGGATGGCGTAAAACTTGACCTAGGGAAAGTTTTTCGGCCCGATGAGATCTATATGTGTACTGAGTTTCATATTAATTCATGCAAGCGTGTTTGATATATGGACCAAGTTTTCGGACCCCGTTGAAGTGGGCACTGTTGAGCCCCCCTGCCACGCCCGGGTACAAGCTTCAGCCTGGCCCTGATGGCCGTGGCTTCTGACCTTTGTGCAAAGTTTCAAGAGTTTTTGAGCATGTTAAGGGCCCCAAAAGTGCCGAAAGGTTGACAGAAAACTAATAATAAAGAATCCTAAGGAAAAACAATAGGGCCTTCGCCCTTTCAGGGCTTGGGCCCTAATAACATAAAACAGTTATTTTAAATTGTAATAATATTTAACAATATTACAGTTTTTACTGTATTTTTGATCAAATAAATGCAGCCTTCGTGAGCAGAAGAGACTTATTTTAAGAACTTTAAAACAGACCCCAAAAAAGCATTTTCTACCTCTCTATATCAGACCCCAAGACAATTAATTAGTAAAAAACATTAGAAATAGTTATTTAAAATAGGACATGTGACCTATTGAGAGAGGACCATGACAATTTTCTACAAAAAAATTAAAGTTCAGGTAGACATGATTACCAGGCTCCTCACAGTTTATTGTCGGGGTTCCAGCTGGAGTTCGGGTTCCCGCTCTCTCCTGCCCCGTACTGTCCACACACCAGCAGTAACCTGTGGACTCATGGCACTGCTGAGGCCTGTACTGACCCTCCTCATCACACTGAGGGATGAAGGCACCCACCAGAGTAACACCACCGTTTCCACTCTGAAGACTGTCTCTTTTCTGCTCACACTGGGTCTTGGGACGACCTTCAAGGTAAACGTACCAGAGATTATAGAATTTACTTGGAGAGTTAGTTCTCCAAAAAATTTTAATTCTGTCATCAATAAGTCACCCTTCATGTTGTTCCAAAACTCATAAGACTTTCGTTCAACTTTGGAACAACCAATGAGGTTCATTCGACTCACAAAAGTCACATCCATGTGATCGGCCTCTTACAACGAACACACTGCTGAAGTTTCACCAAGATCTGTTAATGTATGCAGAAGTTATAACGCACTTCCTGTTTCACTTTTCTCACCATAAATTAATTTCCTCGCCATGGCCAAACCGTTTGAGATATCAAAAATCTATCCGCAATTTAGCATCCTCAATGTCTTGACTTCATGCACACCGAGTTTGGTGGTGATAAGAGGAATTCTCTAGGAGGAGTATTTCAAATTCCAGAGCATATGTTCTTCAAACAACCCATAATACCTGACTTCCTGTTGGGCGGAGCTAATAACATAGTTGTTCTGCCCGATGAGATCTATATGTGTACCGAGTTTCATATTAATTCATGCAAGCATGTTTGATATATGGACCAAGTTTTCGGACCCCGTTCAAGGGGGCGCTGTTGAGCCCCCCTGCCACGCCCGGGTACCAGCTTCAGCCAGGCCCTGATGGCTGCGGGTTCTGACCTTTGTGCAAAGTTTCAAGAGTTTTTGAACATGTTAAGGGCCCCAAAAGCGCCCAAAAGGTTGACAGAAAACTAATAATAAAGAATCCTAAGGAAAAACAATAGGGCATTCGCCCTTTCAGGGCTTGGGCCCTAATAACATAAAACAGTTATTTTAAATTGTAATAATATTTAACAATATTACAGTTTTTACTGTATTTTTGATCAAATAAATGCAGCCTTCGTAAGCAGAAGAGACTTATTTTAAGAACTTTAAAACAGACCCCAAAAAACAAAAAAGCATTTGCTACCACTAGATATCAGATCCCAAGACAATTAATTAGTAAAAAACATTAGAAATAGTTATTTAAAATAGGACATGTGACCAATTGAGAGAGGACAATGACAATTTTCCACAAAAAAAATCAAGTTCAGGTAGACATGATTACCAGGCTCCTCACAGTTTATTTTTGGGGTTCCAGGTGGAGTTCGGGTTCCCGCTCTCTCCTGCCCCGTACTGTCCACACACCAGCAGTAACCTGTGGACTCATGGCACTGCTGAGGCCTGTACTGACCCTCCTCATCACACTGAGGGATGAAGGCTCCCACCAGAGTAACACCACCATTTCCACTCTGAAGACTGTCTCTTTTCTGCTCACACAGGGTCTTGGGACGACCTTCAAGATAAACGTACCAGAGATTATAGAATTTACTTGGAGAGTTAGTTCTCCAAAAATTTAAATTCTGTCATCAATAAGTCACCCTTCATGTTGTTCCAAAACTCATAAGACTTTCGTTCAACTTCGGAACAACCAATGAGGTTCATTCGACTCACGATAGTTACATCCATGAGATCGGCCTCTTACAACGAACACACTGCTGAAGTTTCACCAAGATCTGTTAATGTATGCAGAAGTTATAACACACTTCCTGTGTCCCTTATTCGCCATAAATTTGTTGCCTCGCCACGGCCAAACCGTTTGAGATATCAAACTTATAAATAATTCTTAAATTGAAAAAATAAGAATAAAAGGGGTTTAGTTGTGATATTTGTATACTTTTATATAGAAATAAATGGTGTTTAATTACATTTTTAGAAGATATGAGGCTTTTAGTGTTTCCTTTTTGGATATTACTTTAATCCCTCACTATAGCAAAACCGTTAGAGATGTTTAATATCCGTTCACAATTTAGCATCTTTAATGTATTTTCATCATGTTGAAAAAGTTTGGTGTGAATAAAATAAACCACTTAGGAGGAGTAGCTAAAAACTCAGAGTCTGAAATAGCCAAAAAATCCACATTCAAACCAAAATATCTGACTTACTGTTGGTCGGAGCTAATGACTGTAAATTAGAAAGTTGTCTGGCTCCATGAGAACACTAAACGTACTGAGTTTTGTGACTGTAGGTAAAACCAGCCCCCCCCCACACCCTTTTTTTTTTTCAAAAAAAAAAAAAAAAAGTGTTTCCAAACAACCCATAATAGTCGACTTCCTGTTGGGATGTTTTGGAAAGTTGTTCGGCCCGATGAGATCTATATGTGTACTGAGTTTCATATTAATTCATGCAAGCGTGTTTGATATATGGACCAAGTTTTCATACCCCGTTCAAGGGGGCGCTGTTGTGCCTTCCTGTTGGTCAGAGCTAATGACGGTAAATTAGAAAGTTGTCCGGCTTGATAAAAACAATATACATACCGATTTTTTTTTTTTTTTTTTTGGAGATAAAACTAACACTAACACTTTTGTCAAAAGGTGGCGCTACTGAGCCCCTGTACCACGGCCATTTTTTAAACTTTGCACATGTCTACTGGCTAATTAACCTGTTAAGCTGCAACCCCACTTTTGAAAAATCCCCAGAAATGACATACCCAAACTGAAACAGATACAGTTCATGAACCCTTGGTACTAAAAGCACAAGTATGATCTCGTTTGAAAGCTGACACCTGGCAGTTTATTGTAAATGTAGAATTAATTATTGTCGTAATGACAAAAATTGTTATAAATAGCTTCAAAGTTTTGTAAAGTTATTAGAAATTATTTTTTATGAAACATCCTCATGAAAATAAAATTGAAGTTGGCACTGGAGCAATCTAGAAATGCACTACAGCTAAAGCCACATGTCTAAACATTTTATGTTTAAAATCTGAAGATAATAAGTCCAAAACTCTGTATTTAGTTAAATGTTTTCCAAGACCATGTCATGTGACTTTATTTTGATTTGACGCTAAAATGCTACTGATGTTTATTGTCATTTTCTAACCATCTATCCAATATATTGTCTCTATTGTTTTGTGGTGCAAACGATCCCCATTCAGTCTCAATCTCCCCCTGCACACATTCACACCTCTCTCCAGCCTGGTTATGGCTCTGAATATGCATTTCTTTTGTCTGCATTATAGCTACTAACAACTGGCTATTCACAGGCTATTCATA
Source organism: Scardinius erythrophthalmus (assembly GCF_964197995.2). Taxonomy (NCBI): domain Eukaryota; kingdom Metazoa; phylum Chordata; class Actinopteri; order Cypriniformes; family Leuciscidae; genus Scardinius; species Scardinius erythrophthalmus. Next base: position 119,130 of record NW_028296510.1, on the reverse strand, counting down.
GGGTTTCAGTCCCTAATTTCTTTTCTCAAAGTTCACCTCACATTTTAAACTGTATCAAATGCATTTCTTGAATAAAGAAACAATTCAGTAAGCATTCAAAAAATCATAAAAGTATAACTGCTAGACGTGGCAGGTGCACCTAGGGCTAGCTAGCATGTTAGCCTAGCACACCATCAATACACGACAATTTATGAGATTAAAACCATGTTTGTGTTCCAAACTAACTTTATAACGCAAGACGAGTGTTTGAAATAATCTTCTGTGATCTAATTTGGCTTCAGATAAAAAATCAGACAGAAAATATACTATTGGATATTGTTCAGCACAATGATAGTCTATATAGATTAGCATTACATTATAAATATAATATATTATTATGAAAATACCTGGCATGGCTTGAAAAACACAGGTAACTCAAATATCATTGCAAACATGTTTATTGTCTTCAAAACGTCTGTATCTGCATGTGACAGCGCGATCTCTTGTTAGCTTTGTGTGTGTCAGTGACGTCCTGGAATGTCACATGATCATGGCTCTTCTTCATGTTCCATATATGGACTATTATTGTGCATATAGCGCCCTCAGGCTATTGGTATGAATTAAAAAACACAGTATCAGAGTACCAAACGCTCATAAAGATTACATCGATGCATTTGGGTATAAATTCAATAAATATTATTCCTGTCTATAGAAATATGATGTAAATCTATGAGAATCTATCAATATTTCTCCAAATCTGCACAGTTTTGAGCTAAAGCCCTGAGGGACGTTGTTTTGTGTATCGCTGTCATGACGACAGCACAGAGTTTTTTATGAATGAAAGCGGCTGACGTGCATAATTCATATTAAAGGTATCGACTCATTTTTTCATTTCATAACTCCTGACACAAATTAAGACATAACTGTCACTATGAGTTTCTCAGAATACAATAGTGGTCAAATACTGAAACTTGAGTATTATATCTTTTTAATTATGTATAGTTTGTCAAGGTATAACATTAAATCTGATAGTAACTTTAAATTAAATAAATAAAAAACGCTTCAGTGCGCGGGCGCACTGGCAACGGTTAACAGGTTAATGTGATGTGTCTGTCTAGTTTCATGCATTTTCAAGCATGTGAAGAGTCTCAAAAGCATCCAAAATGAAAATAAAAGTTTGATGCATTGCCACGGCAACAGTATCTAAGATATCAATAATCCTTTCACAGGTCTACATCTGCCGTTTGTTTACTTTATACACAAAGTTTTAAGCAAATCGGGTAAAAATATGAGGGTGATTTCAAAGCATTTTGAAAGTGACACACTTCCTGTTGCCAGTTGGTGGCGCTATAATTTTGACTCACAAAAGTCACATCCATGTGATCGGCCTCTTACAACGAACACACTGCTGAAGTTTCACCAAGATCTTTTAATGTATGCAGAAGTTATAACGCACTTCCTGTTTCACTTTTCTCACCATAAATTAATTTCCTCGCCACGGCCAAACCGTTTGAGATATCAAAAATCTATCCGCAATTTAGCATCCTCAATGTCTTGACTTCATGCACACCGAGTTTGGTGGTGATAGGAGGAATTCTCTAGGAGGAGTATTTCAAATTCCAGAGCATATGTTCTTCAAACAACCCATAATACCTGACTTCCTGTTGGGCGGAGCTAATAATATAGTTGTTCTGCCCGATGAGATCTATATGTGTACCGAGTTTCATATTAATTCATGCAAGCATGTTTGATATATGGACCAAGTTTTCGGACCCCGTTCAAGGGGGCGCTGTTGAGCCCCCCTGCCACGCCCGGGTACCAGCTTCAGCCAGGCCCTGATGGCCGCGGGTTCTGACCTTTGTGCAAAGTTTCAAGAGTTTTTGAGCATGTTAAGGGCCCCAAAAGCGCCCAAAAGGTTGACAGAAAACGTCTCGGTTACTGATGTAACCCTCGTTCCCTGAAGGAGGGAACGGGAGACGTAACGTCGACGTGACGACGTAATTGGGATCACTTCAGGGAGCCCTATCAACTTCGAGTGTCTACAGAACGAGCCAATGAACGTTGGCGTGCGTGAATCGCGTCACGCGCCCCGCCCCGCCGCGCGGGTATAAACAGGAAGCGGGCGCACGCACACATTGTTTTTCGCTGAGGAGCCGAGATTTGTGACGGCCATGCAGCGATGGTCAGCAACGGTGGCGACGGGACGTTACGTCTCCCGTTCCCTCCTTCAGGGAACGAGGGTTACATCAGTAACCGAGACGTTCCCTTTCAGTCGCTCACGTTCGACGTAACGTCGACGTGACGACGTAATTGGGATCCCATGGAAAACGCCACGGTTGCTGCCACATCCAGCGCCCTACGCAAGACTCTCAGACCCCCAACTGCTGGGGCGGAAGATCTGCGTAGAGGGAGTTCAACTGCTGTTCCATTATACCCCACACAGCGGAACTCTTGGATAACACTGGGAAAGCGTACCTCTCCAGGGGAAAGAACGCTGCGGAGCCACATCCTGCCCGAAGGGAGGTAACATGTGGAGAATACACATATGGACTGGCCGAAGGGGCAGTGCGACATATGGAATGTCACTGGGGTGGCTCCACCCGAAGGGGGAGACACACCGGACAGTGACGGCAGAGCAGACTCTGCCAAGGGAAGACACGGGCTCACCGCAGGGAACTGGTCGTGGAAGAATACACATATGGGATCGCTGCAGGGATCACCACATATGGAACCCAGCCTAGCACAAGTTACACAAGCATACGAGCACTAGGCCTGGCGTCGGACGCTCCGCAACGTCCGACTGCCGAAGGGGTGCGGAGGAACTCACAGGGTTCGCCAATGGGGAACTCGACTGGAGTAAAAAGCGCACGTATCCGTTCCTAGGAAGGGAGTGGCGCAGCAAGCCGACACTAGAGCGGGAACTTCGGTGTTACCGGCTAGTAGAAGCGAGCACACAGGAAGAAACCGGCTCAACACGTAAGCTATAAAACCTAGCGAACGTGTTAGGTGTCGCCCAGCCCGCAGCTCTACAGATGTCTGTCAGCGAGGCGCCGTGAGCCAGCGCCCAGGAAGAAGCGACACTCCTAGTGGAGTGGGCTTTCAACCCAGGCGGGCAGGGCACGCCTTGGGCTTCGTAAGCCAAGGCGATGGCATCCACTATCCAGTGGGCCATCCTCTGCTTGGAGACAGCCTTCCCTTTCTGCTGGCCTCCGTAACAGACGAAGAGCTGATCTGAGGTCCTGAGGCTTTGCGTTCTGTCCACGTACAGACGCAGAGCGCGAACGGGACAGAGAAAAGCCAGGGCTGGGTCTGCCTCCTCCGAAGGCAGCGCTTGCAGGTTCACTACCTGGTCCCGGAAGGGAGTGGTAGGAACCTTGGGCACGTATCCGGGCCGGGGTCTCAGGATGACGTGAGAGTTATCCGGGCCGAATTCTAGGCACGATTCGTCGACCGAAAATGCATGCAGGTCCCCTACCCTCTTGATAGAGGCCAATGCAACCAGGAGTACTGTCTTACAGGACAGAATTTTTAACTCAGCTGATTGCAGAGGCTCAAAGGGTGGTCTCTGAAGTGCCGAAAGGACCAGAGACAAGTCCCAAGAGGGTATAGAGAGTGGGCGAGGAGGATTCAGTCTCCTCGCTCCCCTCAGGAACCTGACGATCAGGTCATGCCTTCCCAAAGACTTACCATCAACAGCATCGTGATGTGCGGCAATAGCGGCAACATACACTTTAAGGGTGGAGGGAGACAGCCTTCGCTCCAGCCCTTCTTGCAGGAAGGAAAGCACGGCTCTGATCGAGCAAGATCGGGGGTTCTCCTCGTGAGAGGAGCACCAGTCAACGAACAGGTTCCACTTCAGCGCATAGAGGCGCCTCGTAGAGGGGGCTCTAGCGGAAGTGATGGTGTCAACTACCGCAGGGGGTAGGTCACCTAGAACCTCCGCGTCCCGTCCAGGGACCAGACATGGAGTTTCCAGAGGTCTGGACGCGGGTGCCATAGGGTGCCCCGTCTCTGAGAGAGCAGGTCTTCTCTCAGAGGAATGGGCCAGGGAGGGGCTGTCGCGAGGAGCACTAGTTCCGGGAACCAGGTCCGGTTGGGCCAATACGGCGCAACTAACAAGACCTGCTCCTCGTCCTCCCTGACTTTGCACAAGGTCTGTGCAAGAAGGCTCACTGGGGGAAACGCATACTTGCGAAGGCCCCGGGGCCAGCTGTGTGCCAGAGCATCCGTGCCGAGGGTCCCCTCGGTCAGAGAATAGAACAACTGGCAATGAGACGTGTCCGGGGCGGCAAACAGATCTACCTGAGCGGTCCCGAAGCGCCTGAAAATCAGCTGGACCACCTGGGGATGGAGTCGCCATTCTCCCGGTAGCACCTGCTGCCGTGAGAGCTCGTCGGCTGCACGGTTGAGCAGGCCCGGAATGTAAATGGCACGAAGCGACCTCAGATGCTTCTGACTCCAGAGGAGGAGATGGCGGGCGAGTTGTGACATGCGGCGGGAACGTAGACCACCTTGGCGGTTGATGTACGCAACGGTCGCAGTGCTGTCCGTACGGACCAGTACGTGCTTGCCTAGTAGCAGCGTTTTGAAACGGCTCAGTGCAAGACGTACTGCTAACAACTCGAGGCAGTTGATGTGCCAATGCAGTTGAGGCCCCGTCCACAGACCTGAAGCTGCATGCCCGTTGTACGTGGCCCCCCAGCCGGTGGTAGAGGCATCCGTGGAGACCACAGAGTGCCTGGACACTTGTTCCAGGGGAACACCTGCCCGCAGGAAGGAAGGGTCCGACCACAAGCTGAGAGTTTGGCGACAGTGCGGAGTCACTTGGACCCGGCACGAGCCGCTCTGCCACGCCTATCTCGGGACTCGATCGTGGAGCCAGTGTGGGAGCGGCCTCATATGAAGCAATCCGAGCGGCGTAACCGCGGCTGCAGATGCCATATGCCCCAGGAGCCTCTGAAACAGTTTCAGTGGTGCCGCTGTTCTGCGTCTGAGCGTGCTCACGCAGTTCAACACTGACTGGACACGGGCCTCGGTGAGGCGCGCTGTCATGTTGATCGAGTCCAACTCCATACCAAGAAAAGAGATCCTCTGCCCGGGGGTGAGTTTGCTCTTTTCCCAGTTGACCCGAAGCCCTAGGTGGCTGAGGTGACTGAGCACCATGTCCCTGTGTTCGCACAACTGCTCTCTCGACTGGGCCAGAATAAGCCAGTCGTCGAGGTAGTTGAGGATGCGAACACCACGCTCGCACATGGGAGCAATGGCCGCCTCCGCGACTTTCGTGAAGACGCGGGGCGACAGGGCCAGCCCGAAGGGTAAGACCTTGTACTGATATGCCCGCCCCTCGAACGCAAAGTGGAGAAACGGTCTGTGTCGAGGGAGAATCGAGACATGAAAGTACGCGTCCTTCAGGTCGATCGCTGCAAACCAATCTTGGGGACGGATGCATTTGAAAATGCGTTTCTGCGTAAGCATCTTGAACGGTAGCCTGTGAAGGGACCGGTTCAGGACGCGCAGGTCCAAGATTGGTCGTAACCCACCACCTTTCTTGGGTACAATGAAGTACGGGCTGTAGAAGCCGGTCTTCATATCGGCTGGAGGGACCGGCTCGATCGCGTCCTTCGCCAGTAGGACTGCGATCTCTGCCCTGAGCACAGGGGCATTGTCCGCCAGAACACGGGTGAACAGGATGCCCTTGAAAGCAGGGGGGCGCCGGGCGAACTGAATCGCATAGCCGAGTCTGATGGTACGGATGAGCCAGCGAGACGGGCTGGGAAGCGTTAACCAGGCTCCCAGAGACCGAGCAAGCGGGACTAACGGCACCACAGACGTACCCGGGGTGGGGCAGCGCGGCGGAATGCAGGGACCCGACTCGGACGGCACAGCGGCCCGAAGTGGGGTCTGAGTGTGTGGTGCAGCACATACCTGCTTCCGTCGAAGGGCAGAGTGAGTGTGAGGAGGCGAGAGCACGTCCGGAACACAGCCACTGCTGCTCACTGGCGATGAAAGAGGGGCTCGGGAGTGACAAGGCATGGCGGCGTCGTCGACTGCCAAGCGCGCCCTCTTGGGGCCCAGAGGTTTCAGAAATTGCTCTTTTTTTGAAAATGTGGGTACCACTGACCCGTGGGTCAGTGGCGGAACAAAAAGAAAAGGAAACAAAAGATTCTCCGCCCGGCCCTCCACCGGGGGAAGGAGTGGCGCCTTCGCCATCTCCTGAAGAGCAACTTGATCCACCTCCGGGCCGCCCGTCTCAGGGTCGTTTGCACCGTCGCTTGCCTCCTGGTTTGGCAGCGGCCTGGACGGGCGGGGTCGGCTTCCTACAGCTTGCTCCGCGCTGAGGCCTGGATGGTTGCTGCTGCTGCTGGGGCTTAGCGGGAGCGGAGGACGCCGCAGAAGGCCGACCTCGGCGACGAGTAGACGGAGGGTCTGCGGCCGGGTGGGAGCAGCAGCGGTCCGCCGGGGCAGGATGTGCCGGATGGCCTCCGTCTGCTTCTGTGCGGCCGAGAACTGTTGGGCAAAGCTCTCGACCGCGTCGCCGAACAACCCAACCTGGGAAAGAGGGGCATCCAGGAACCGATATTTATCGGTGTCCCTCATATCCGCCAGGTTGAGCCAAAGGTGGCGCTCCTGGACCACCAAGGTGGACATCGCCTGACCGACAGAACGTGCGGTTTCCTTCGTCGCCCGGAGGGCGAGGTCGGTTGCCACACGGAGCTCCCGGAGGAGCTCTGGGTCAGAACCACCCTCGTTCATGTCCATGAGCGCCTGGGCCTGGTGGACCTGCAAGAGCGCCATGGCATGGAGGGCGGAAGCAGCCTGTCCACAGGCCTTGTAAGCCTTCGCCGTTAGACCGGACGAAAACTTACAGGCCTTGGACGGGAGGCGTGGATTACCCCGCCAAGAGGAAGCGGACGCCGGACACAGCTGCATCGCGACGGCCCGCTCCACCGGGGGGATATCCACATACCCCTTAGCTGCCCCGCCGTCGAGGGTGGCGAGGGGTGAGGAGCCACTAGAACGGCTTCGGGCACTATACGGTGCCTTCCACGTCCTAGAAAGCTCCTCATGCACTTCCGGAAAGAAAGGTACCGGGGCAGCGCACTGAGAACCAGCACGGCCCGCCCCGAGAAACCAATCGTCCAACCGAGAAGGTTCGGGACGTGGTGGAGGATTCCACGCAAGCCCGACCTTCTCGGCGGCCCGGGAAAGCATAGCAGTCCATTCTGGATCCGGCTCGGACAACGCTACACACCCCGAGGGGGGCAACGCAGCCGAGTCGTCATTTCCAGAGGACAGCTCCCCCTCCGATGCTGCGATCGACATCTGGTCATCAGCCGGAGCCTCAAAGGAAACGGTTGGCCGTTCCGGAGAAGGACCAAGACGTTCACTAAGGAGCCCCAATGGCGACAGCGCTTGTGAGGCGTGAGGGGCCCGCGGAGGATGACTCGACGGGGAAGCCCTCACGGTAATCCTCAGATCACCCTGGTCATGCACCGAAGTAGGTCTATTCTGCGGGGCAGAATAGACACTAGATCGGGGCATAGGCGAGGGGACTGCACCTCCCTTGAGGTAAGCGAGTCTCGATCTAAGCGCTGCGATAGTCATATTCCCGCAATGGGAACATGAACTATCCACAAAAGCTGCCTCAGCGTGTTGAATGCCCAAACACGAGAGGCAACTGCTGTGGCCATCTGCTGGCGCCAGGGAACGACGGCATCCAGAAACGCACAAGCGGAATGACATCTTGAAAAAGACGCAGGGTCACGCTTGTGTTGCTCTTTTAGTAAAAATAAAAAAGCTTGAAAAAATACTCTCTCAGTGCTGAGGCACCCAGGGGTAGCCGCGGTGTGAATAAACACACAAGGAAGCGCCCACCGAACCGACACACACACACACAAACACAGAACAATAGTGCTGTGAAAACAGCAGTTTGTGAGCTGCAATGCTCGCGGCCACCGCTGATCGCGCCGTCACACCAACACTGTAGGCAGAGAGTAGATCTCTTTGAAGTCTTCAAGGGCTGAATCTCTTTGTAGACAGAAGTCTCACGAAAGCTCGGCTCCGAAGTGAAAGACAATGTGTGCGTGCGCCCGCTTCCTGTTTATACCCGCGCGGCGGGGCGGGGCGCGTGACGCGATTCACGCACGCCAACGTTCATTGGCTCGTTCTGTAGACACTCGAAGTTGATAGGGCTCCCTGAAGTGATCCCAATTACGTCGTCACGTCGACGTTACGTCGAACGTGAGCGACTGAAAGGGAACTAATAATAAAGAATCCTAAGGAAAAACAATAGGGCCTTCGCCCTTTCAGGGCTTGGGCCCTGATAACATAAAACAGTTATTTTAAATTGTAATAATATTTAACAATATTACAGTTTTTACTGTATTTTTGATCAAATAAATGCAGCCTTCGTGAGCAGAAGAGACTTATTTTAAGAACTTTAAAACAGACCCCAAAAAACAAAAAAGCATTTGCTACCTCTAGATATCAGATCCCAAGACAATTAATTAGTAAAAAAACATTAGAAATAGTTATTTAAAATAGGACATGTGACCAATTGAGAGAGGACAATGACAAATTTCCACAAAAAAAATCAAGTTCAGGTAGACATGATTACCAGGCTCCTCACAGTTTATTTTCGGGGTTCCAGCTGGAGTTCGGGTTCCCGCTCTCTCCTGCCCCGTACTGTCCACACACCAGCAGTAACCTGTGGACTCATGGCACTGCTGAGGCCTGTACTGACCCTCCTCATCACACTGAGGGATGAAGGCTCCCACCAGAGTAACACCACCATTTCCACTCTGAAGACTGTCTCTTTTCTGCTCACACTGGGTCTTGGGACGACCTTCAAGGTAAACACACCAGAGATTATAGAATTTACTTGGAGAGTTAGTTCTCCAAAAATTTTAATTCTGTCATCAATAAGTCACCCTTCATGTTGTTCCAAAACTCATAAGACTTTCGTTCAACTTCGGAACAACCAATGAGGTTCATTCGACTCACGATAGTTACATCCATGAGATCGGCCTCTTACAACGAACACACTGCTGAAGTTTCACCAAGATCTGTTAATGTATGCAGAAATTATAACACACTTCCTGTTTCACTTTTCTCACCATAAATTAATTTCCTCGCCACGGCCAAACCGTTTGAGATATCAAAAATCTATCCGCAATTTAGCATCCTCAATGTCTTGACTATCATGCACACCGAGTTTGGTGGTGATAGGATGAATTCTCTAGGAGGAGTATTTCAAATTCCAGAGCATATGTTCTTCAAACAACCCATAATACCTGACTTCCTGTTGGGCGGAGCTAATAACAGAGTATGTAAGTTGTTCGGCCTGATGAGATCTATGTGTACCGAGTTTCATTTTAATTCATGCAAGCATGTTTGATATATGGACCAAGTTTTCGGACCCCATTCAAGGGGGCGCTGTTGAGTCCCCCTGTCACGCCAGGGTACCAGCTTCAGCCCTGCCCTGATGGCCGCGGGTTCTGACCTTTGTGCAAAGTTTCAAGAGTTTTTGAGCATGTTAAGGGCCCCAAAAGTGCCCGAAAGGTTGACAGAAAACTAATAATAAAGAATCCTAAGGAAAAACAATAGGGCCTTTGCCCTTTCAGGGCTTGGGCCCTAATAACATAAAACAGTTATTTTAAATTGTAATAATATTCAACAATATTACAGTTTTTACTGTATTTTTGATCAAATAAATGCAGCCTTCGTGAGCAGAAGAGACTTATTTTAAGAACTTTAAAACAGACCCCAAAAAACAAAAAAGCATTTGCTACCTCTAGATATCAGATCCCAAGACAATTAATTAGTAAAAAACATTAGAAATAGTTATTTAAAATAGGACATGTGACCAATTGAGAGAGGACAATGACAATTTTCCACAAAAAAAATCAAGTTCAGGTAGACATGATTACCAGGCTCCTCACAGTTTATTTTCGGGGTTCCAGCTGGAGTTCGGGTTCCCGCTCTCTCCTGCCCCGTACTGTCCACACACCAGCAGTAACCTGTGGACTCATGGCACTGCTGAGGCCTGTACTGACCCTCCTCATCACACTGAGGGATGAAGGCTCCCACCAGAGTAACACCACCAATTCCACTCTGAAGACTGTCTCTTTTCTGCTCACACTGGGTCTTGGGACGACCTTCAAGGTAAACGTACCAGAGATTATAGAATTTACTTGGAGAGTTAGTTTTCCAAAAATTTAAATTCTGTCATCAATAAGTCACCCTTCATGTTGTTCCAAAACTCATAAGACTTTCGTTCAACTTCGGAACAACCAATGAGGTTCATTCGACTCACGATAGTTACATCCATGAGATCGGCCTCTTACAACGAACACACTGCTGAAGTTTCACCAAGATCTGTTAATGTATGCAGAAGTTATAACACACTTCCTGTGTCCCTTATTCGCCATAAATTTGTTGCCTCGCCACGGCCAAACCGTTTGAGATATCAAACTTATAAATAATTCTTAAATTGAAAAAATAAGCATAAAAGGGGTTTAGTTGTGATATTTGTATACTTTTATATAGAAATAAATGGTGTTTAATTACATTTTTAGAAGATATGAGGCTTTTAGTGTTTCCTTTTTGGATATTACTTTAATCCCTCACTATAGCAAAACCGTTTGAGATGTTTAATATCCGTTCACAATTTAGCATCTTTAATGTATTTTCATCATGTTGAAAAAGTTTGGTGTGAATAAAATAAACCACTTAGGAGGAGTAGCTAAAAACTCAGAGTCTGAAATAGCCAAAAAATCCACATTCAAACCAAAATATCTGACTTACTGTTGGTCGGAGCTAATGACTGTAAATTAGAAAGTTGTCCGGCTCCATGAGAACACTAAACGTACTGAGTTTTGTGACTGTAGGTAAAACCAGCCCCCCCCCCCCCCCACACACCCTTTAAAAAAAAAAAAAAAAAAAAAAAAAGCGTTTCCAAACAACCCATAAAACTTGACCTAGGAAAAGTTGTTCGGACCGATGAGATCTATATGTGTACTGAGTTTCATATTAATTCATGCAAGCGTGTTTGATATATGGACCAAGTTTTCATACCCCGTTCAAGGGGGCGCTGTTGTGCCTTCCTGTTGGTCAGAGCTAATGACGGTAAATTAGAAAGTTGTCCGGCTTGATAAAAACAATATACATACCGATTATTTATTTTTTTTTGCTGGAGATAAAACTAACACTAACACTTTTGTCAAAAGGTGGCGCTACTGAGCCCCTGCACCACGGCCATTTTTTAAACTTTGCACATGTCTACTGGCTAATTAACCTGTTAAGCTGCAACCCCACTTTTGAAAAATCCCCAGAAATGACATACCCAAACTGAAACAGATACAGTTCATGAACCCTTGGTACTAAAAGTCAAGTCAAGTCAAGTCAAGTCAAGTTTATTTATATAGCGCTTTTCACAACACAGGTTGTATCAAAGCAGCTTCACAGTAATAAATTAGAACAATACATCAATGTTTGTTTCTAGTGGAACGTCTACGTTCGGTAATGCTGATCAATAGTATCGTTGATTGATTAATTAAATTAAATATCCCCAAATATCCCCAACTGAGCAAGCCAAAGGCAACAGTGGCAAGGAACCGAAAAACTCCATCAGGTGACCTAATGGAGAAATAAAAACCTTGGGAGAACCCGGGCTCAGTCGGGGGCCAGTTCTCCTCTGGCGTTTATGAACTAGAGGTCGGATTTAACTGTAGGATTAAAAGTATTATATGAATGCCTGGCTGAAGAGATGCGTCTTTAATCTAGTTTTAAACTGGGAGAGCGAGTCTGAGCAACGAACAGTATCCGGAAGACTATTCCAGAGTTTTGGTGCTAAATGTGAAAATGCTCTCCCTCCTTTGGTGGACCTAGATATCCTAGGTATGACCAAAAGCCTCGAATTTAGTGACCTTAAAGAGCGCGATGGATTATAGGGCGATAGAAGATCCGTTAAATAGACTGGAGCTAAGCCGTTTAGGGCTTTATAAGTCAGTAGCAATACCTTGTAATTAATACGGGACTTTATAGGTAACCAATGTAGGGATGATAAAATCGGTGTTATATGATCATATTTTCTTGATCTAGTTAGAACTCTAGTGGCGGCATTTTGGACTAACTGTAGCTTGTTTATTGAGGATGCAGGACAACCGGCTAATAACGCATTACAGTAATCTAGTCTCGAGGTCATGAATGCATGAACTAACTTTTCTGCGTCAGAAACTGATAGCATATTACGTAGCTTAGTAATGTTTCTAAGGTGGAAAAAGGCTGTTCTTGTAACATATGAAATATTATTTTCAAAAGACAGGTTGCAGTCTAATATAACACCCAGGTCTTTTACTGTAGAGGATGAAGTAACAGGACATCCTACTATGTTAAAGTTGTATTGTGAGAGGTTTTGTGGGTGGTTTTTTGAACCGATAAGTAGTACCTCTGTCTTGTCTGGATTTAATAAAAGAAAATTATGCGTCATCCAATCTTTTATATCTTTAACACACTCTGTCAATTTGGATAATTTAGCGTTTTCATCTGGCCGTGATGAAATATAGATTTGAGTGTCATCAGCATAACAATGGAAACTAATTCCATGTTTCCTTATAATATTTCCAAGTGGTAGCATATATATTGAGAATAATAGAGGGCCTAACACAGATCCCTGCGGCACTCCATAGTTTACTGGAGTTATGATAGATTTTTCTCCATTTAAATAAACAAAATGGTAGCGGTCAGATAAATACAATCTAAACCAGCTTAATGCTTGTCCTTGAACACCAGTATAATTTTGTAGTCGATCTAAGAGTATTGTATGATCTATAGTATCGAACGCAGCACTAAGATCAAGTAAAACTAATATTGAGATACAGCCTTGGTCAGAAGCTAAAAGTAAATCATTTGTGATTTTAACGAGCGCAGTTTCAGTGCTATGATGCGGCCTGAATCCAGACTGAAACTTTTAATAGGTGTCATTTTCTTGTAAGAAAGAGCCCAGTTGAGCGGACACAACTTTTTCTAGTATTTTAGACATAAAAGGTAGATTTGAAATGGGTCTATAATTTACTAGATTATTCGGATCTAATTGGGGTTTCTTAATGAGAGGTTTTATAACTGCCAGTTTAAATGTTTTTGGAACATAACCTAAAGATAAAGACGAGTTAATAATATTGAGGAGAGGCTCTTCCACTACAGGTAACACTTCTTTCAATAGTTTAGTTGGTATGGGATCTAATAAACATGTTGTTGTTTTAGATGAAGTAAAAAGTTTATTTAACTCTTTTTGTTCTATAGTTGTGAAGCACTGTAATTGTTCTTGCGGCGTGATAATGGAGGCTGAATTATAAGGCGCGATTGAGGATTGAACGTTTACAATTGTGGTTCTGATGTTTTCTATTTTCTCAGTGAAGAACTTCATGAAATCATTACTACTAAACTGTAATGGAATACTTTGTTCAGGAGACATCTGTTTATTTGTTAGTCTCGCCACGGTGTTAAATAAGAACTTAGGATTGTTATGGTTGTTTTCTATTAGTTTGCGTAGATGCTCAGCCCTGGCCGCTTTTAGGGCCTTTTTATAACGTGACATACTGTCTTTCCATGCGATTCTAAAGACCTCTAAGTTGGTTTGTTTCCATTTACGCTCTAAATTACGGGTTTCTCTCTTTAGAACACGCGTAGTATTGTTGTACCATGGTGCTTTACTTTTCTCTCTGACCTTTTTTAATCTAATGGGCGCAACAATATCCAATGATCCAGAGAGAATGGTGCTCATAGTGCTAGTTAATTCCTCAAGTTCATCTGTTTGTTTGGGTTCACTGAGCAGCTGAGACAGATCCGATAAGCTGTTTGAAAAATTATCTATGGTGGATGGAAGGATTGTTCTGCCTAATCGATAACGCGGCGCAGCATGATATATTACAGGAGTACGTAATATGCAAGTTACCATGTAATGGTCAGTGACATCGTCACTTTGTGGAATGATATCTATATCGGTTGGATCGGTTCCATGTGATATAATTAAATCGAGTGTATGATTAAATCGATGAGTCGGTCCGGTAATGCTTTGCTTGACCCCAAAGGAGTTTAATAAATCTGTAAACGCAGCCCCTAACGCATCATTTTGATTATCTACATGGATATTAAAGTCTCCAACAATTAATGCTTTATCGCAGTTAACTAATAGGTCTGAGAGAAAATCTGCAAACTCTTTTAGGAAATCAGCGTAAGGCCCAGGCGGTCTATATACGGTAGCCAAGGCTAGAGATAATAGGGATGTTTTTCGAACATCTAAGAGCGTAACATTTAGTACAAGTACTTCAAATGAAATAAACTTATAACCCGTTTTCTGAGTAACATTGAGAAAATCTCTATAGATTGTTGCAACACCGCCGCCACGACCATTCAGACGGGGCTCGTGCTTATAGGAGTATCCTGCTGGAGTAGACTCATTTAAACCAAAATAATCATTTGGTTTAAGCCAGGTTTCAGTAAGGCAAAGTACATCGAAGCTATTATCTGTGACTATTTCATTTACAATAACTGCCTTAGGTGTGAGTGATCTAATGTTTAGAAGACCTAGCTTTAAAAATTGTTTTTGATTACCAATAGCAACATTTTCTGGTTTAATAACAATTAGATTTTTTCTAGATCCTGCAGTAGATTTATGATTTGATCTCACTAAACGAGGAATAGACACAGTTTCTATGCAATGTTCTAAACTATTTATATCAGTTAAATTGGTGCAGCAGAGACTATGATTTGGACTTTTGGTTACTAGTCAAAAGGTTTTTAACATTTTGGAGATGTTATCTGACAGAAGATCCGATCCGAATCTGCTTGGGTGTAAGCCATCAGCACGGTAAAGCCTAGGACGCTCCCAAAACAGATTCCAATTATTTACAAAGAGAAGTTTCTGCTCATTGCACCATGACATTAACCATTCATTAAGCGCAAATAATCTACTAAACTTTTCATGACCTAGTCGATACGTGGGAAGCGGTCCTGACACAATAATCGTTATATCAGGCGATGTGCTGCGTACCGTATCGATCAGATTCCTGAAGTCTTTCTACAAAACCTCCGTTTGGCGCAGTCTGATGTCGGCCCCTCCCGCGTGCAGGACAACGGTTCCGACGCGCTCGTTCAGAATCTCGGGAACGTGAGCAGCGATTTCAGAAACACGAGCACCAGGAAAGCAGTGACTATGCACCTTACTTTTATTTAACGTAACGTGTACGTGTCGAACGATGGAATCGCCGATGATCACAGCATCGCGTTCTGTTTCGCGAAGAGGGGAGAAGCGGTTTTGTGTGGATATCTCGAAAACCGGGAGGGTCGGAGAGAGTTTTCTTGGTCTAGACCTGACTCGCGACTTCCGCTGCGGAAAAATCCAGGCTTCGTGATGGCATGTTGGAGCCGGAGTGAACGAGACCATGGCTGATCGCGACCTCGACGTTCGGGACCGATGTTGAGGAACGCACGGAGTAGACGAGGTCGGAGTCAGCGGGTTAAAAAAAGCACAAGTATGATCTCGTTTAAAAGCTGACACCTGGCAGTTTATTGTAAATGTAGAATTAATTATTGTCGTAATGACAAAAATTGTTATAAATAGCTTCAAAGTTTTGTAAAGTTATTAGAAATTATTTTTTATGAAACATCCTCATGAAAATAAAATTGAAGTTGGCACTGGAGCAATCTAGAAATGCACTACAGCTAAAGCCACATGTCTAAACATTTTATGTTTAAAATCTGAAGATAATAAGTCCAAAACTCTGTATTTAGTTAAATGTTTTCCAAGACCATGTCATGTGACTTTATTTTGATTTGACGCTAAAATGCTACTGATGTTTATTGTCATTTTCTAACCATCTATCCAGTATATTGTCTCTATTGTTTTGTGGTGCAAACGATCCCCATTCAGTCTCAATCTCCCCCTGCACACATTCACACCTCTCTCCAGCCTGGTTATGGCTCTGAATATGCATTTCTTTTGTCTGCATTATAGCTACTAACAACTGGCTATTCACAGGCTATTCATAGGGTTTCAGTCCCTAATTTCTTTTCTCAAAGTTCACCTCACATTTTAAACTGTATCAAATGCATTTCTTGAATAAAGAAACAATTCAGTAAGCATTCAAAAAATCATAAAAGTATAACTGCTAGACGTGGCAGGTGCACCTAGGGCTAGCTAGCATGTTAGCCTAGCACACCATCAATACACGACAATTTATGAGATTAAAACCATGTTTGTGTTCCAAACTAACTTTATAACGCAAGACGAGTGTTTTAAATAATCTTCTGTGATCTAATTTGGCTTCAGATAAAAAATCAGACAGAAAATATACTATTGGATATTGTTCTGCACAATGATAGTCTATATAGATTAGCATTACATTATAAATATAATATATTATTATGAAAATACCTGGCATGGCTTGAAAAACACAGGTAACTCAAATATCATTGCAAACATGTTTATTGTCTTCAAAACGTCTGTATCTGCATGTGACAGCGCGATCTCTTGTTAGCTTTGTGTGTGTCAGTGACGTCCTGGAATGTCACATGATCATGGCTCTTCTTCATGTTCCATATATGGACTATTATTGTGCATATAGCGCCCTCAGGCTATTGGTATGAATTAAAAAACACAGTATCAGAGTACCAAACGCTCATAAAGATTACATCGATGCATTTGGGTATAAATTCAATAAATATTATTCCT
Source organism: Scardinius erythrophthalmus (assembly GCF_964197995.2). Taxonomy (NCBI): domain Eukaryota; kingdom Metazoa; phylum Chordata; class Actinopteri; order Cypriniformes; family Leuciscidae; genus Scardinius; species Scardinius erythrophthalmus. The sequence goes on along the minus strand of NW_028296510.1, from coordinate 102,419 downwards.
GTCTATAGAAATATGATGTAAATCTATGAGAATCTATCAATATTTCTCCAAATCTGCACAGTTTTGAGCTAAAGCCCTGAGGGACGTTGTTTTGTGTATCGCTGTCATGACGACAGCACGGAGTTTTTTATGAATGAAAGCGGCTGACGCGCATAATTCATATTAAAGGTATCGACTCATTTTTTCATTTCATAACTCCTGACACAAATTAAGACATAACTGTCACTATGAGTTTCTCAGAATACAATAGTGGTCAAATACTGAAACTTGAGTATTATATCTTTTTAATTATGTATAGTTTGTCAAGGTATGACATTAAATCTGATAGTAACTTTGAATTAAATAAATAAAAAACGCTTCAGTAAGCGGGCGCACTGGCAACGGTTAACAGGTTAATGTGATGTGTCTGTCTAGTTTCATGCATTTTCAAGCATGTGAAGAGTCTCAAAAGTATCCAAAACGAAAATAAAAGTTTGAGGCATTGCCACGGCAACAGTATCTAAGATATCAATAATCCTTTCACAGGTCTACATCTGCCGTTTGTTTACTTTATACACAAAGTTTTAAGCAAATCGGGTAAAAATATGAGGGTGATTTCAAAGCATTTTGAAAGTGACACACTTCCTGTTGCCAGTTGGTGGCGCTATAATTTTGACTCACAAAAGTCACATCCATGTGATCGGCCTCTTACAACGAACACACTGCTGAAGTTTCACCAAGATCTGTTAATGTATGCAGAAGTTATAACGCACTTCCTGTTTCACTTTTCTCACCATAAATTCATTTCCTCGCCACGGCCAAACCGTTTGAGATATCAAAAATTTATCCGCAATTTAGCATCCTCAATGTCTTGACTTCATGCACACCGAGTTTGGTGGTGATAGGAGGAATTCTCTAGGAGGAGTATTTCAAATTCCAGAGCATATGTTCTTCAAACAACCCATAATACCTGACTTCCTGTTGGGCGGAGCTAATAATATAGTTGTTCTGCCCGATGAGATCTATATGTGTACCGAGTTTCATATTAATTCATGCAAGCATGTTTGATATATGGACCAAGTTTTCGGACCCCGTTCAAGGGGGCGCTGTTGAGCCCCCCTGCCACGCCCGGATACCAGCTTCAGCCAGGCCCTGATGGCCGCGGGTTCTGACCTTTGTGCAAAGTTTCAAGAGTTTTTGAGCATGTTAAGGGCCCCAAAAGCGCCCAAAAGGTTGACAGAAAACTAATAATAAAGAATCCTAAGGAAAAACAATAGGGCCTTCGCCCTTTCAGGGCTTGGGCCCTAATAACATAAAACAGTTATTTTAAATTGTAATAATATTTAACAATATTACAGTTTTTACTGTATTTTTGATCAAATAAATGCAGCCTTCGTGAGCAGAAGAGACTTATTTTAAGAACTTTAAAACAGACCCCAAAAAACAAAAAAGCTTTTTCTACCTCTAGATATCAGATCCCAAGACAATTAATTAGTAAAAAAACATTAGAAATAGTTATTTAAAATAGGACATGTGACCAATTGAGAGAGGACAATGACAAATTTCCACAAAAAAAATCAAGTTCAGGTAGACATGATTACCAGGCTCCTCACAGTTTATTTTCGGGGTTCCAGCTGGAGTTCGGGTTCCCGCTCTCTCCTGCCCCGTACTGTCCACACACCAGCAGTAACCTGTGGACTCATGGCACTGCTGAGGCCTGTACTGACCCTCCTCATCACACTGAGGGATGAAGGCTCCCACCAGAGTAACACCACCATTTCCACTCTGAAGACTGTCTCTTTTCTGCTCACACTGGGTCTTGGGACGACCTTCAAGGTAAACGTACCAGAGATTATAGAATTTACTTGGAGAGTTAGTTCTCCAAAAATTTAAATTCTGTCATCAATAAGTCACCCTTCATGTTGTTCCAAAACTCATAAGACTTTCGTTCAACTTCGGAACAACCAATGAGGTTCATTCGACTCACGATAGTTACATCCATGAGATCGGCCTCTTACAACGAACACACTGCTGAAGTTTCACCAAGATCTGTTAATGTATGCAGAAGTTATAACACACTTCCTGTTTCACTTTTCTCACCATAAATTCATTACCTCGCCACGACCAAACCGTTTGAGATATCAAAAATCTATCTGCAATTTAGCATCCTCAATGTCTTGACTATCATGCACACCGAGTTTGGTGGTGATAGGATGAATTCTCTAGGAGGAGTATTTCAAATTCCAGAGCATATGTTCTTCAAACAACCCATAATACCTGACTTCCTGTTGGGCGGAGCTAATAACAGAGTATGTAAGTTGTTCGGCCCGATGAGATCTATGTGTACCGAGTTTCATATTAATTCATGCAAGCATGTTTGATATATGGACCAAGTTTTCGGACCCCGTTCAAGGGGGCGCTGTTGAGCCCCCCTGTCACGCCCGGATACCAGCTTCAGCCAGGCCCTGATGGCCGCGGGTTCTGACCTTTGTGCAAAGTTTCAAGAGTTTTTGAGCATGATAAGGGCCCCAAAAGTGCCCAAAAGGTTGACAGAAAACTAATAATAAAGAATCCTAAGGAAAAACAATAGGGCCTTCGCCCTTTCAGGGCTTGGGCCCTAATAACATAAAACAGTTATTTTAAATTGTAATAATATTTAACAACATTACAGTTTTTACTGTATTTTTGATCAAATAAATGCAGCCTTCGTGAGCAGAAGAGACTTATTTTAAGAACTTTAAAACAGACCCCAAAAAAGCATTTTCTACCTCTCTATATCAGATCCCAAGACAATTAATTAGTAAAAAACATTAGAAATAGTTATTTAAAATAGGACATGTGACCTATTGAGAGAGGACAATAACAATTTTCTACAAAAAAATTCAAGTTCAGGTAGACATGATTACCAGGCTCCTCACAGTTTATTTTCGGGGTTCCAGCTGGAGTTCGGGTTCCCGCTCTCTCCTGCCCCGTACTGTCCACACACCAGCAGTAACCTGTGGACTCATGGCACTGCTGAGGCCTGTACTGACCCTCCTCATCACACTGAGGGATGAAGGCTCCCACCAGAGTAACACCACCATTTCCACTCTGAAGACTGTCTCTTTTCTGCTCACACTGGGTCTTGGGGCGACCTTCAAGGTAAACGTACCAGAGATTATAGAATTTACTTGGAGAGTTAGTTCTCCAAAAATTTAAATTCTGTCATCAATAAGTCACCCTTCATGTTGTTCCAAAACTCATAAGACTTTCGTTCAACTTCGGAACAACCAATGAGGTTAATTCGACTCACAATAGTTACATCCATGAGATCGGCCTCTTACAACGAACACACTGCTGAAGTTTCACTAAGATCTGTTAATGTATGCAGAAGTTATAACACACTTCCTGTTTCACTTTTCTCACCATAAATTCATTTCCTCGCCACGGCCAAACCGTTTGAGATATCAAAAATCTATCCGCAATTTAGCATCCTCAATGTCTTGACTATCATGCACACCGAGTTTGGTGGTGATAGGATGAATTCTCTAGGAGGAGTATTTCAAATTCCAGAGCATATGTTCTTCAAACAACCCATAATACCTGACTTCCTGTTGGGCGGAGCTAATAACAGAGTATGTAAGTTGTTCGGCCCGATGAGATCTATATGTGTACTGAGTTTCATATTAATTCATGCAAGCATGTTTGATATATGGACCAAGTTTTCGGACCCCGTTCAAGGGGGCGCTGTTGAGCCCCCCTGTCACGCCCGGGTACTAGCTTCAGCCAGGCCCTGACGGCCGCGGGTTCTGACCTTTGTGCAAAGTTTCAAGAGTTTTTGAGCATGTTAAGGGCCCCAAAAGTGCCCGAAAGGTTGACAGAAAACTAATAATAAAGAATCCTAAGGAAAAACAATAGGGCCTTCGCCCTTTCAGGGGTTGGGCCCTAATGACATAAAACAGTTATTTTAAATTGTAATAATATTTAACAATATTACAGTTTTTACTGTATTTTTGATCAAATAAATGCAGCCTTCGTGAGCAGAAGAGACTTATTTTAAGAACTTTAAAACAGACCCCAAAAAAGCATTTTCTACCTCTCTATATCAGATCCCAAGACAATTAATTAGTAAAAAACATTAGAAATAGTTATTTAAAATAGGACATGTGACCTATTGAGAGAGGACAATAACAATTTTCTACAAAAAAATTCAAGTTCAGGTAGACATGATTACCAGGCTCCTCACAGTTTATTTTCGGGGTTCCAGCTGGAGTTCGGGTTCCCGCTCTCTCCTGCCCCGTACTGTCCACACACCAGCAGTAACCTGTGGACTCATGGCACTGCTGAGGCCTGTACTGACCCTCCTCATCACACTGAGGGATGAAGGCTCCCACCAGAGTAACACCACCATTTCCACTCTGAAGACTGTCTCTTTTCTGCTCACACTGGGTCTTGGGGCGACCTTCAAGGTAAACGTACCAGAGGTTATAGAATTTACTTGGAGAGTTAGTTCTCCAAAATTTTTTAATTCTGTCATCAATAAGTCACCCTTCATGTTGTTCCAAAACTCATAAGACTTTTGTTCAACTTCGGAACAACCAATGAGGTTCATTCGACTCACAATAGTTACATCCATGAGATCGGCCTCTTACAACGAACACACTGCTGAAGTTTCATCAAGATCAGTTAATGTATGCTGAAGTTATAACACACTTCCTGTGTCCCTTATTCCCCATAAAATTGTTGCCTCGCCACGGCCAAACCGTTCGAGATATCAAACTTATAAATAATTCTTAAATTGAAAAAATAAGAATAAAAGGGGTTTCGTTGTGATATTTGTATACTTTTATATAGAAATAAATGGTGTATAATTACATTTTTAGAAGATATGAGGCTTTTAGTGTTTCCTTTTTGGATATTATTTTATCCCTCACTATAGCAAAACCGTTTGAGATGTTTAA